>NC_085138.1:290981460-290997075 GCF_035046485.1 Aedes albopictus | reverse complement strand
GACCTTTTAAAATGCCCCTGGCGCCACCTGGAGGGCCGTGAGACTCCCTGAAGTGCTACTGAGACCCAATGGAATCCTCTGGACTCCCTGAAAGACCCCATAATCCCCCGTTAAACTTCCTGGGACTTTCTGAATACCCTGAGACCTCCTGGACGCCCCTAAGACCTCTCGGTACCCTCTGATACCCATTGTCGTACCTAGGATTATTTTTCTAGAGGGTGCCTAGGGAGTGCCAGTTTTATCGGTTTTCAGGTTGTTTTGCTTTTTTTTGTAGAAGGAAATACCGATCCACCCTCAATTTCTTAGTATAATGATATACTGCGTCACGTGAAAAATTAGTCCGCAAATTTTGACTTAGGCAAAACCAACATTGTATCGAGTCTGGTTTGTAGGTATAATACAAGAAATTTGTGTTTTCGGCAAAAAATATCTCTCGGTAATTCCTCAGGGAATATTCCCGGAAATTTATTTGGGAATTGTTTTGCAATTTATTTCAATTCTGTTGAAAATCTTTCAATGATTCCTTTGGATTTGGCAATTTTTTTCGATAATATCTTTGTATCCCCTTTGGCAGTTTCATTAAGAATTTATTTGGTATTGTATGTTGTTTTCACAACAAAACGCGCTGCCAACTTTCAGTCGGCATTTCTGAATCATCGCGACGAATCAAGCACCACCTCTGTTGCTGCTTGTGTTAGTGAGATCGGAGAAACGTCAGACTCCCGCCTACTGATTGGCTGGCGACGACTCTGGCGACGGTTTTACCCGCGACGGATCCATATCGTCGCGTTCGATAAGAGGGAAAATCGAAAACAATATTTTTGGAATTTGATACTACCCAACTAACAATAGTAGCTGCATAAGAGCTTATGGAACAAACGCATATGTAAAAGTGGTTAATTTGGCACTTATACAGCAAAAATGTTAGTTGGGTAAACACCTTTCACGCATTCTTTAAAAATTTCATTGGCAATTCCATTAGGACTAGGAGTTTATTTGGCTTTTTTATTTCGTTGATAAATCCTTTGAAATGTTTTCTCGGGAGTTCTTTCGTCATTTTATTAGTAGTCTTTAAAGCATTGTTTTGTTAATGTCAGCAATTCTATTGATATTTACCTTTTTAAATTCTCCAATTACTCTTCAGTGAATTCTTTAGGGAATTATTTTAGTAAAGCTTTTGGAAATTAAATCGCCAATGACTCAGGGAACTTCCTCACATCTTTTTTTTTTTCATTTTACAATCATTCTACTTTTTTTGTATTTTCGTCGATTTTTTGGACTTTCATTATCTAAGTATTCTATTCGGTATTCCTTCGCCAATTCCTTCAAAAACTCCTTCGGAAATTCATTATAAATCGCTTCTATAATTTTATTGACAATTCTTTAGACAATTTCTTCTAGATTTCTTCAGTAACTATGCACGGAATTCCTGCAGCACATGATTTTGGAATACCTTTGGCAACTTCAATGTTACATACATACATTTATTTGTTCATCATCATTAAGACAAGACATAATCAACAATAGTACGCCACAATACTCGGTTTGTGGCTGCCGCTCTCCATCCTCGGTCGCGCCCAATGCTCGCCAAGTCACGCTCCACCTGGTCCGCCCATCGTGATCTCTGCGCTCCACGCCTTCTTGTGCCAACCGGATCCGTTGCAAACACCAGCTTTGCAGGGTTGTTGTCCGGCATTCTTGCAACATGCCCTGCCCAACGTATCCTTCCGGCTTTGGCCACCTTCTGGATGCTGGGTTCGCCGTAAAGTGCAGCGAGCTCGTGGTTCATCCTTCTTCGCCACACACCGTTCTCCTGCACACCGCCGAAGATCGTTCTTAGCACGCGTCGCTCGAAAACTCCGAGTGCTTGCAGGTCCTCCTCGAGCATAGTCCATGTCTCGTGCCCGTAGAGGATCACCGGTCTTATCAGCGTTTTGTACATGGTGCATTTGGTGCGTGGGTGAATCTTTTTCGACCGCAGTTTCTTCTGGAGCCCGTAGTAGGCCCGACTTCCGCTGATGATGCGCCTCCGAATTTCTCGGCTCACGTTGTTGTCAGCCGTCAGTAAGGATCCGAGGTAGACGAATTCCTCCACCACCTCGAAAGTATCCCCGTCTATCGTAACATTACTACCCAGACGGATCCGGTCGTTTTCGGTTCCGCCTACCAGCATGTACTTTGTTTTTGAGGCATTCACCACCAGTCCGACCTTTGCTGCTTCGCGTTTCAGGCGGGTGTACAGTTCTGCCACCGTTCCAAATGTTCTAGCGATAATGTCCATGTCGTCCGCAAAGCACACAAATTGACCGGATTTTGTGAAAATCGTTCCCCGGCTGTTGAGCCCGGCTCGTCGCATCACACCTTCCAGCGCGATGTTGAAGAGTAGACATGAGAGTCCGTCACCTTGTCGCACTCCCCGGCGAGATACGAATGAACTGGATAGTTCACCCGAAACCCTTACGCAGTTTTGCACACCGTCCATCGTTGCTTTAATCAGTCTAGTCAGCTTCCCAGGAAAGCCGTTTTCGTCCATGATTCTCCATAGCTCTGCGCGGTCGATACTATCGTATGCCGCTTTGAAGTCGATGAACAGGTGGTGCGTTGGGACCTGGTATTCACGGCATTTCTGGAGGATTTGCCGTACGGTAAAGATCTGGTCCGTTGTCGACCGGCCGTCGATGAAGCCGGCTTGATAACTTCCCACGAACTCATTTGTTTTAGGTGACAGACGACGGAAGATGATCTGGGATAGCACTTTGTAGGCAGCATTCAAAATAGTGATCGCCCTGAAGTTCTCACATTCCAAATGGTCGCCTTTCTTGTGAATGGGGCAGATTACCCCTTCCTTCCACTCCTCCGGTAGCTGTTCGGTTTCCCAGATCCTGACTATCAGCCGATGCAGACAGGTGGCCAACTTTTCTGGGCCCATCTTGATGAGTTCAGCTGCGATACCATCCTTACCAGCTGCTTTGTTGGTTTTGAGCTGGTGAATGGCATCCTTAACTTCCCTCAGCGTGGGAGTTGGTTCATTTCCGTCCTCCGCTGCACTGACGTCGTCGTTCCTTCCGTTGTCGTGGGCTCCCGTGCCTACGTTCTCCACGCCGTTCAGGTGCTGATCGAAGTGCTGCTTCCACCTTTCGATCACCTCACGTCCGTCCGTCAAGAGGCCTCCGTCTTTATCCCTGCATATTTCGGCTCGCGGCACGAAGCCGTTGCGGGATGCGTTGAGCTTCTGATAGAACTTCCGTGTTTCTTGGGAACGGCACAGCAGTTCCATTTCTTCACACTCCGCTTCTTCCAGGCGGCGCTTTTTCTCCCGAAAGAGGCGGGTCTGCTGTTTCCGCTTCTGTTTGTAACGTTCCACGTTCTGTCGAGTCCCTTGCTGCAGCATTACCGCCCTCGCTGCGTTCTTCTCCTCCAAAACCGTTCTGCACTCTTCGTCGAACCATTCGTTACGTCGATTCCGTTCCACGTACCCGATGGTGCTCTCGGCTGCGTCGTTGATGGCTGCTTTCACTGTACTCCAGCAGTCCTCTAGAGGGGCCTCATCGAGCTCGCCCTCGTTTGGCAACGCGGCTTCGAGATTCTGCGCGTATGCTGAGGCGACATCCGGTTGCTTCAGTCGCTCTAGGTTGTACCGTGGCGGTCGCCGGTACCGTACATTGTTGATGACGGAGAGTTTTGGGCGCAGTTTGACCATCACCAGATAGTGGTCGGAGTCGATGTTGGCGCCACGATAGGTCCTGACGTCGATAATGTCGGAGAAGTGCCGTCCGTCAATCAGAACGTGGTCGATTTGAGATTCCGTCTGCTGTGGTGATCTCCAGGTGTAACGATAAGGGAGGCTGTGTTGGAAAAAGGTGCTACGTATGGCCATATTTTTGGAGGCGGCGAAATCAATGAGTCGTAGGCCGTTTTCGTTCGTCTGTTGGTGGGCGCTGAACTTACCAATCGTCGGTCTGAATTCCTCCTCCTGGCCTACCTGAGCGTTCAAATCACCTATGATGATCTTGACGTCGTGGCTTGGGCAGCGATCGTACTCGCGTTCGAGCTGCGCGTAAAATGCGTCCTTGTCATCATCAGTACTTCCGGAGTGTGGGCTGTGCACGTTTATTATGCTGAAGTTGAAGAATCGGCCCTTGATCCTCAACCTGCACATTCTTTCGTCGATCGGCCACCAACCGATCACGCGCCTCTGCATATCACCCATCACGATGAAAGCTGTTCCCAGCTCGCGTGTGTTGCCGCAGCTCTGGTAGATGGTATGATTACCTCTAAACGTTCGCACCATGGATCCTGTCCAACACACCTCCTGCAGCGCTACGATGCCGAACCCGCGGTCCTTCAGTAGATCGGCGAGTATGCGGGTGCTCCCAATGAAGTTGAGAGATCGGCAGTTCCACGTACCGAGTTTCCAATCGCATGTCCTTTTTGTTCGCTGGGGTCGTTGCCGTTGGTCTCGGTTCGTATTATTCTGTTGCTGATTTTCCGTTACAATGGTTTTTTACGGCTGGCTCGTAGGGCCTGACACCAACCCCCTACTTTCCGGAGGACCATAGTGCACAGTTGAGCTTAGAGTCCTTCCCTGGCACTCGGACGTAGATCAGCCGCCCCTAACATGGGGATCAGACGCTGTTGTGAGCCGCTCCTCCTGGAGAACAGACGCTCAGGTTTGCCGAAGCAAACCCCCCCTTCCCTGTCAGCCTACGACCAAAGGTCCCACCGGGGTTGGTTACCCGATCTTCCCTAAGGTTGCTCATAGTTTCCGGCCGGTACCGCGTGGAGGTAGGGATAGGAGTTGCTGGGCAGAGGCTAGTGGATCTCAATGGGATCTGAATTGCGCAGCATACCCAGCCTTTACCGTGCCAACTTCAATGTTACATGCATTGAAATTTTATTTGGAAATTTCATCAGCAATTCCTTGGGAAATTTTGGAAACTTCGATTTTTGGGAACTTCTTCGGTAATTCCTTTGGAAATTAATTCGGCAAATTTATTAGAGATTTCCTTCGGGAATTTATTTAAAAAAACCTTGTCACGGGGATGCTACGTCAATAACTTTTAGGAGTTCTTACGTTTTTTTTTTCAGAATTTGCTTTGATGATTGCGGAAAATTCTTTGAGAATTTCTTAGAAAATTTTTATTTATTTTTTTCCGTATAGGATTTATCTAGAGATTTCTCTAGTAATACCTCCTAGGATTTCAATGGAAATTTCAACTTTTCCCTGAATTCGTTTAGGGATTCCTCTAGAGGTTTCTATTGGGATTCTATCAGCTGGAACTCTTTGAAGAAGGCCAAGAGGAGTTCCAGGAGTAAAACCATGATTAATTTCTAGAGTAACCCATGAATAAAAATTCTAGAGAAATTCCTGGATCAGTCTTTTGAAAAATCAGTGGAGGAATCAAAGGCATTTCTGGAAGTATCCTAGGAAAACTGCCTAAAAGAATCCCAGCAAGAATGCCATGAGAAATCCCTAGAGGGTTCCTGCAGGTATCACAATAAGAATTTCTGTAGGAGACCTATAGGAGTCATTCATGAAACATTAGAAGCTGCAGGTATCGCTTATGGAATCCCACACGCGAAAAAATCCGTTCCGATAAACGTGAACAAACAAACGCAAATATGAGAACAAGCAAATATACACCGTGAACTGGAACTAGTTCCAGTTGTCAATATGGGCGTCCTATAAACCGTGACATCTAGTTCTTATTTCTTATGATTGTTATCGTTGCTATGCATAGTTCCCGTTTGTTCCCATTGCCGTGACTGACCGTGCACGTTTATCAGAATGGATTTTTTTTTGCGTGCAGGAGGAGTTCCTGGATGATAGCACAGCGCAACATTTTTTTGTCTCAAGAGCAAACTTATTTGTCTCCGAAGGATTTTGGACCGCTGAATCCGAATCCGGGCTCAGATTTGCTCTAACACGTCACAATTTTGAGCTATACCTCAATTGATAGGGCAAAATATGCGATTTTGGGCTTTTTTGACAGCAAGCCATTAAGCAAGGAAATATTTTTTTAAGCAATCAAAAGGTTAATTGGTCAATTAACATCTAAATTATCGACTCATGCAAAATATTTCGTTTAACCTAATCAAATTTGATAGATTTGAGCATTTCACGTTAGTATGAAAACTTGCATGCAACTTTTGGAGGGTGACTTGTATGGGAAATATCGTACCTAACATAAATCGCTTAAAACTTTCAAATTTGATTATGTAAAACGAAATATTTTGCATGAGTCGTTAATTTAGATGTTAATTGACCAATTAACCTTTTGATTGCTTAAAAAAAATATTTCCTTGCTTAATGACTTGCTGTCAAAAAAGACCAAAATCGCATATTTTGCCCTATAAATTGAGGTATAGCTCAAAATTGTCATGTGTTAGAGCAAATCTGAGCCCGGATTCGGATTCAGCGGCCCAAAATCCTTCGGAGACACATAAGTTTGCTCTTGAGACAGACAAAAAGTAAATTTTTGTTACGCTGTGTAGTCAAGAGGTCTCCCTGGAAGAGTTCAATAATAAATATTTGGAGAAACCCAGGAAGGAATCCCTACAAGAATTCCGGGAGATATAGCGCATTCAGCTCACCACTGGACTATCGCACTAGTTTTCATGAGTGCGAAAACGCAAATAAAAGTGCGCGATTGCATCCAATCAACTTGGTGTCTTCACAGCACTTATTCAGCATACATCGAAGAAATAGTGCGCCGAAGACATCAATTTGATATGATGCAATCGCGCAGTTTTATTTATGTTTTCGTACTTATGAATACTCAGTGCGCAGTCTAGTGGTGAACTAAATGCGGTATATTACAGTAAGAATTTCTGGAGGACTCCTAGGAGTAATTTCTGGAAGAACCACAGTAGGAATAGCTTGAGAAATCCAGCTCAAATTCCTGAAGGAAGGGAAGGCCAGGAGGAGTTCTTGGAGACATCCCAAGGTAATTACCGGGGAACTTCTGAAGAAATCACAGAAAAAAATCTCAGGAGGTATTCTTAGAAGGGTTCTGGAATGTATCATTGTAGAAACCTCAGCAGAAATCCTAGGAGAAATTGCTGGATGAAAATATACAGGAATTTCTAGGGAAACGCCATCAGGAACGCCTGGGGGAATCGAAAGAACACATAGAGAAGTCCCTGCAAGAACCGATAGAGATATTCTGGAAGAATCTATAGAGAAGGCCCTGAAGAATTTGCAGGAGGAATTTCTGAAGGAATCTCAGGAAGATTTCCCGGAAAAATTCCAGCCACAAAGCTAGAATAAATTCGTAAAGGAATCACTAGAAGAATTTCTGGCCTACTCATAGTAAGAATTTCTGGAGTAACCACAGGAGAAGTTGTTTGAGGTATAAGGTATTCTTGGAGGAAGGCCAAAAGGAGTTTCTGCAGGAATTCCATGAGAAA
Source organism: Aedes albopictus (assembly GCF_035046485.1). NCBI lineage: Eukaryota > Metazoa > Arthropoda > Insecta > Diptera > Culicidae > Aedes > Aedes albopictus. Next base: position 290,989,665 of record NC_085138.1, on the reverse strand, counting down.
TTCATAGAAATCTTTGGATAAAATCTCTGAAGGAATTCCTGGATGAGTCCTTGGAGAAGTCCGTGATAGAACAACCAAAGGAATTTCTTCAAGAACTCTAGGAAGATTGCCTATGGAAAAATCCCAGCAAAAAAAATAGGAGAAAGCTCCAGAAGAATCCGTAGCATAGTTTCTGAAGCACCAAGTTTAGCATTTCTGGAGGAAATAATAGCTGGAAGAACCACAGGAAATGCTTGAGGAATCCCAACTGGAATGTCTGTAGGAATTCCTAGAATCCCAGGAGGTATCATAGAAGTTATTTCTAGAGAAATCCTAGAATCAGCAATGCCGGGGGAATCCTAAGAGAAGTTCCTCTAACAAATGCCTGAAGGAATACCTACAGTTCTACTTGAAAGAATCGGTAGAAATATACTGGAGGAATCCCTGAAGGAAACGCAGGAGGATTTTTTGTAAGAATCTCAGGAAGATTTCCCGTAAGTATTGCAGCAAGTAAGTATGCCAGGAGAAAACCCTAGAAGTATTTCTAAAGGAGTCCTAATGGGAATTGCTTGAAGAATTCCAGCTGGAATTCATGGAGGAAAGCCAATAGAAGTTCTTGGGGAAATCCCCTGTGGAATTTCTGGAAGAACCTCTGGGGGAGGTCGTGGATACATATATCCTTGAAGAAATTTCTAGAAGAATCCAAGAAGGGATTTCTTTAAATCTCGGGGAAATTCTCTGGAAGAACTGCCCTAGTAGAATTCCTGAAGGTACTACACTAAGAACTTTTGAGGGGTTCTAAGTGAAATCACTAGAAGTGCAGGTGTTGCTTGAGGAATCCTAACCACAACTTCCGGAGGAAGTCCAATAGAAGCTCATGGAGGAATTCTATGAGAAATTTCTGAAAGAATCTCTGATAGAATTCCTGGAAGAATTACCGGAGGAACTTCTGAATAGAATCTCAGAAGATTGTCTTGAATAATGCCACATGGAATTCCTGAAGGAATCACTATAGTTTTTTAGAGGAATCCCTAGAAGAATTCCAAAAGTATCATAGCAAGAATTTCCAAAGAAATCCTAGGAGAAGTTGCTGGATCAATCTCTGTAGAAATTTCTACGCCATCAGGACTGCCTGGAGATTCCAAAGGAAAGTTTATTGAGGAATCCATAAAGAAAGCCTAGAAAAATCAATGTATGAATAGATAGAGGTATTTCTGGTGGAGTCCATGGAGAAGTCTGTTGATTGTTCTTACCAATATCTAAAACGCCAAATCGTACAGCAAGTTGTAACCGTTCGCAAACTTGCTCGAGAGATTAAATTAAAGCACGGTGGCTTATGTGCCACTCTCGTGAAGAGAGACCGCCGGTCGTGTTAGGTTTGCCCGACTTTTGTTGGGGACTTGTATCTCAGAGGATTTTGTAACGGTTTACGGAAAATCGGCAGAACTTCTTAACTTAGGAAAAACGGATAAATGAATCCAAATGGAACAAAACGAATCATAAAGCAAATTAGTGATTGATTTTATTTAAATAAATATCATATTTATATAAATAATTAATTCCGAGTGTGCTTAAGATATGTTCAAATGTGCCATTAAGGTGTCCTGATGCATCACCAAGTTTTCAAACAAATCATTGACTTTTTGCTTTTCAATGAATGTTTGCCTCGCGTTTTTGAAGTGATAGTTTAACCCTTCAGCGCGCGCGCTGTTGTAAAAAGTACAACACAACCAAAAAACCTCGCTTTTCGTATACAGCGCGAGCACGGTGCAGTTTCGGTTGCTTGATGACGCGCGTCCTGGATGGTTAATAGAGTTTTCGGCTCTAAAACTTTGCAATATGGGTTATATTTGGTATAAGGAAGATGACCGGAGTTCGAAAATGACTACCAGAATATCCAGATGGAGGTCTAAAATCCAATATGGCGGCTCCAAATTCAAGATGGCGTCTATTTAATGGAGTTTTAGGCCCTAAGGCCATGCAATATGGGTTTGGGTACATATGGTATGGAGAAGAAGTCTGGGCTCCAAAAATACCGACAAGTATATACAAGATGATGGTCTAAAATCCAATATGGCAGCCCAAAACTCAAGATGGCGGCTGTTTGATTGAGTTTTAGGCTCTAAAACCATGCAATATGGAGTATATTTGGTATGGAGAAGATGTCCGGAGTCCAATAATGGCGACCAGAATATCCTAGATGGCGGTCCCAAATCCAAGAAGGCGCCTGTTTAATGAAATTTTATGCTCTAAAATCATGAAATGTGGGTATATTTGGCACGGGAAAGATGTCCAGGCTCCAAAAATGGCGACCAGAATATTCAAGATGGTAGCCTAAAATGGTTAGCCTAAAGATGGCGGCTACAAATTCAAGATGGCACTATGGTAGCTGTTTTATGGAGTCAAAACGGATAGGGTATCGGGATGCTTCGTTGGCATAGTCCCCTCATTCGGCCTATCTTAACGTTAACCAAAAACTCAAACAAACACGCATAACTGGAGATCGGAAAAGCTATGCGCCAAACAACTGTAACATTTCGTTTCAATTTTAGCATTTTGAAGCATTAAACTTGAATGAAAATGACAATTTGTTTAGCTTTTGTAGACGCCATGGTTCTTCGGCTTAGTGGGTAGTCTATACACATGATCATAAATAGCCTGATTCAGGAACATTTCGAATAGACTTTTCGATAACTGAACATTTAATGCGACGGTCAAAGACGCTACTTTGATCTTGTATACTTGTTTTCAACGAAAAATAACTATTTTACAAATTAAATGTGGGCCGAATATTGAGGACATTTTTTTCACTATGTACCCAAATCTTGGCCCATCAATAAAGTGACGTCAACAACACCAAAAAAGTGACGTCAACCACATTGCTTTCGAATGAATCAGAAAGAACTAACGAGAAGAAAGAATTTGTGTACGGTGACTGTAAAAATATAACACAATAATGGGGTTGCATTGTTATCGTTACTAAATTAAGAAAAAACTTAAGTTTAAGTGATTTATTTAAAGTTATGTGAAAATTTGGCTCCGAAAATGTAATTTGAAAGCAAGATTGGTGAACAAACATTGATAATACTTCAGCAGAAATATTAAAAATTATAGAATAAGTGGTTCTAGCGTTTGGAAAGCAATAGGCCAACGTTGTATCCACTAATAGGCCAATTTTTGTACCGTAGACCAACGTTGCATACCATCGCATCGAATCTTTTTAACGTAATTAAGTAAGTTCTTGAACATTTACGCTGGTTTACTTCCAATTGCAGAAACATGCACTGCCTAGAGTGCGTGATAAAGTGAAACCATCATTTATACTACTATTAATTCACGAGTTATGGTCAAAATTGTCAAGGCGGCTTGCATATTAGGCCAAGGAACGGTACACATACCCTATATCTGGTATGGGGAAGAAGTCTGGAGTCCAAAAATGGCGACCAGAATTTCCAAGATGACGGACTTAAATCCAAAAAGTTGGTTCAAAACTCAAGATTGCAGTTTTTTAAGAATTTAGATAAGGCCCAAACATTAAAAGCCGAATGAACGATTAGATTTCCGGTTTCATTTGAGTTTTGTTAAAATTGGTATAACGAAGGCACGAGCAAGGTACCATCACCGCTAGATGGATTAATCAGGGTTTTTATTGTAATTGTTAATAATTTTTGTGGAAATTTCGACATTTTTATTGCTCGAAAGTCATTTTTTGATACTTCATTTGGTATGGGACAGAAAGTTGGTGAAAACTTTAAACCTCATTTACTTAAAAGTGAGTATTTGTCACTTACGCTTTTTGCTTCCAATCCCCTCAAATCTAGAATTATTATAAAAACCATTTTTTTTTCTCATCAAAAAAGTTTGAATTTGTTATAAACAAATATGAAAAAATGCATTAAAAAAATCGAAAATGCATTAACATTTTTAAAATTGGCAAATGTTGAATAACTGAATTATCCACTTAGAGAAAATTTAAAAAAAATAGAAGGCAACCAATTGCCGAAAGACAAAACAACGATAGAAAGACTGAATACACGCAATAGCTATGTGTGTAATTTTAAAGGCAATAACTTGCTGTCCAAACTCTTGCCGGACTTTAAAAAAGGATAACATCTCTGTTCGCGTTATACCTAGTGAATCATTGGATCTGTCGATTACCAGTTACTGTGAATCGACCGGAACTACGTCAATTCGGAAGCTTCGGCGGCTTTCTGTCGCCTCAGTTGCCCAATCCACAATAGCTCGGCCGATACTCTTTAGCTTGAAATTCTAGAAAGTTTTCATTTATTTTGATATTTTGAAATTGAGGGGCAAAGGGGTGTTAGTGACTTTTTTGTCGAATATGAGTTAACAAACCAAAAAAAAACATCAGCTTTTCAGGACTTTTTCAGGATTATTTATATTTTGTTTAAAAAAATTACAATAAATCGTAGAGAATTGGATTGATTTTGAAAAAACTGAGTTTATTTATGGAACATTCAAACTGTTTTGGTGCAACAGTTTTATTTATTTTATTGCAATTGTTGATAATTGTAATAATTTCTGCACTTTTTGATTTGTTTATAAGACTTTAATAATTTATTATTGCTCTTTCTTTATTGCATATATCTGATTTTTTAATGAAAAATAATCATTTATTATATGTCGTATATATTCCAACCGTTATTCAGATATTTCTTTGAAAAATCTATCGTCTATTCCTCTGGAAATTTCCCAGGTAAATTTATTGGCTGTTTACTTTTAGAATTCTTTTGACATCTTATTCTGGCATTTCTTAGACAATATTTTCCGGAAATCTTTAGGCGATTTCTTCTACAGTTACATGAAAAATTCCTTCAGTGGTCACTTAACGAATTTGCTCATCAATTCTTTTGGAAAAAGAACGCATTTTTTTCCAGAGTATTACACAATGTCATTGCTTTCAAATACCTTTGCTTTGGTTGTTAAATAAAGAAAACAGCTTTAATTTCCTTGGATAAAATGACAGTTCAATTGATAAAGTTACTTCGAAGAAAAATAAATCATATACTCTTAATGCATTAAAAAAAAAAAAGTATGGTACATATGATGATTTTTCGGATTTTTTGTTGGAAAAGATCAATGGAGGTTTAGATGGCGAAATAATTTGTACACTATAGAGTCCCATTTTCTTTGAAAATTACTTCGGAAAATCTTTCTTAAGTTATTTTGGTATTGCTGTGTGCGTTCAAGATGCAAACGGTGCCGAAATGCGCTTCATACGCGGTAACACAGTTTTACCAAACCATTACCATAGCCAAAACCACCGCCTACCTAGGATCCAAATGCTTTCACTGACATCGGATTACTTGTTAGACAATCTAACCGCATTTTCTGTCCCCGCATTTGATATTTGCATTTTGAATGCACACAGCAATATTTCCTTCAAAAATCTCTGGGAATTTATATACAAATTCCTTTGAAATTTACTTTTCGTATTCTTTTACGCATTCAGATAATATTTGGCAATAAATTCGAAAATAGTTTGGTAATTCCTTCTGGCATTTCCTCTGTAAATTATTGAAACCATTCGGCAGTTTTTTTTCGGAAGTGCCTTCGATAACTTGTTCCGAAACTTCTTCAGCAACTAATTTAGGAATCCTATGTCAATGTAATTGTATACCGAATGATTTCGCCAAATACACCTCGAAACGAAATTTCGCGGAATTCCACGGATTTCACCTTGGCAAAATTTATGATTTTGAATTTCGTTTCGTTTCGCCAAATCCTAAAAATTTCGTCTCCATAAACTAGATTTTGACGAAATCAAGCGAATGTCTAATAAATTTCGAAAACAAATAAATAGTGTAAATGAGCACAGCATCTATCGGAGATCTTGCTTTTCTCAAGTTACAGAAAAAACCCATCTCGAAAAGCATGAGACAAACTACCACCAGGTTCTAAAATAAAGACAGTAAAATTCTCGAATATACTGCTTATCTTGGACCTACCATCAAGATATTGCTCAATAGGTATGCTTTCAACATTTGCGGTATGCGGGACCATACTTATTATTTTAATTAAATTTTCTGCTGAACCAAATCCAAAAAAAACGAGTTTAGTTTCTGGCTTTAGTTTAGATTCCCAACAGAAATTTTTAGCAGAGTAACGGAGAATATTAGGAAGGATGATACAGAATTTGGGATACACTAGCAAATGTTTCCAGTGGAACTCTTGAAAGAGTTCCACATCAAATCTGTATGACGACGCGTTATACACGGTTAGGGATCGTTCATAAATTACGTCACGCTAGAATCGACCATTTTCCATCCACATCCCCTCCCCCCCATGTCACACTTTTTGAATAAGACCTCTGAAATTGTTGTAGGGGTCGTCAAACTTTGCTGCACCCTCCTCCGCCCCCAAAAGCGTCCTGTAACTCTTATTTCTTTTGCTGATAAGAAATCCGTAAAATTTCATGCTCGGCTTTTTGGATTTTATAGAGCTCTACTTAAATGAGAAAGTTTGGAGACACTGAAAAGAGTACTTTGGCGATATATGGATGAATTTTAGTTTTGTGGAATCCTAAAACATGTTTTTTTTAATTGTGAAATTTCTAAAATATGTTCAGGTGAAGACATCGATGTAGGAGTTCATAGCGGAATTCTTGAAGTATTTCAAGTGGAAAGTATGTAATCGTAGGGGTTCATACCGATATTTTTTGACGAATTTCAGGAGTAAATTGAAAATGTCAAAAGGTTGGACGAGCATGACAAACTCTACCAGCACTGTGTGTGCAGCTAACTTTTATACTAAATTTCGGTGAAAAAGACGTTTGTTAGCTGGATATCATCAGATTATTCACCAACATACTCTGGGCTGCTGATATCAGGAGAGATTTTTTTTTTTAAATCTTGTTTAATTTTTTTCTTCAATTGTTGTAACAATATGTTTAGCTCTAGGTTAGTTGATTTCGGGACCCACAGTTTCGAATTTTACAAGTCTTTTGGAGTGGTATGTGGATCCCAGGTCCTCGGCGTAAAGGGCATGCACTTTAATCCTCACACTAGGTCCGCTATAGTCCAGATCTATCTGGTAGATTTTTTGGCCTAATGCCTCGAGATGATTGTGTTTTATTTTTCGAACTTTAAGTTTGTCTATGCCTTCATATTTAATGAGTGCGCACAAATTTCTTAAGTACTCTTTTCCATTTCTATATGAGTTTTACTGGGTATTTTCTGATACATTCAATCATCTATAATTTTTTGGTTTAGATTTTAGGCTTTCTCCAGAAGGTACGCTATTCAACAAAGCTTGATTGGTAAACATCTGGCTGATGTTTCCATATCATTGCCGCAGGTTTCAATCGGCATTAGAGCATCTTATAGCATAGTCGCAATTATGTAACGCATTTTTGGTTTGCTCTTATTAAGTCATTGGAGCAATCTTGTTAAGTTATTGGTGCAATCCCCTAAATGTTTTACCACGGCTATACAACACTAGGCAAACGATCACGTGTATACATATTCATATTATAATTGGGGACGTTTTACTTTCATTGGTCTAGCAAAATTCAATAACCTTCCAAGAGATGTCAAAGCTATAACTAATTAAGCAAAGTGGGTTAAATATTGAACGCTTCTTAAAATCACAAGTGTTATATCTTTTAATTTAAAATAATAGGGTGATTCACTAAACAGCGTAAACCTCAGATTGAATGTTATCTTCATTGCACTTCGTGACCGTCAAGGCAATCTTTGATTATTTCTTTCGCAATTTCATGAAATATTTCAAAGTGGAGCGGACCTGGAGTGATGGTTAGAACACTTGACTGTCACGCCGAGGACCTGGGATCGAATCCCACTCCCGACAAACTCGCAAAATGTGAGTTCTTCCTTCGGAAGGGAAGTAAAACGTGGGTCCCGAGATGAACTAGCCTAGGGCTAAAAATCTCGTTAATACAGATAAAAAAAAATATTTCAAATAGCAGAAAATATGACGTACGCAGCAAAATAAGTTGTTTAGTGAATCCCCTAAATATAAATCGTATGGACGAATTACCAGAGTAAACTTTTACTTCGACAAACTTATCACCATACACCACCTGTTCATTGAAACTTGATAAATCTATTTTTTTTTGTTTTGATCGTTGGATTTGTTATGTGTTTAAAAGCATTAATTGCACTAGTTTCACTCCTCCTGCTGTCCCACAGTCAACTCCCTTCCCTTATCCTTAGCAATGTAGTGCCACCATGAAGATCACCGCCC
>NC_085138.1:290903770-290981437 GCF_035046485.1 Aedes albopictus | reverse complement strand
TGCATTCCAAGTTATTTTTTACGCTAGAGGATTTCGATGAGAGATTAACAAAGTAGCCTCGTTAATATACTAATAATAGTAACAATTTAAGCAATGCCTTGTATGTATTATTTGTAGTTCAAAGACTTATGAAATAAAATCAATTGCCGACGGGAATATATCTCACCATCAGTAGGTCGGCTCAACCATCTATGAATGGATGATGTCTTGACTATTTTTCAGCGACCAAAACCAAAACCTTCTGGATCTGTTTCTTGGGTTGCGACAAAATCATTTAACATCGACAAGTTTTAGGTTTATAATGGTTCACTTTTAACTATTTTACGGAACTTATGAGCAATCATTAGAGCCGTAAAATGTCTTTTAGTAGTGCTTCCTGTTTCAATGGGGTCTTCTACAGTTCAGAATAAGTTGACTTAAAATATAAATAAATAGACTGAATTTGAGGATAGATAAATGATTGTTAGCATTAGCATTAAGCGAGTCGCACAAATTCGTAGCTGGACCGCTTTTATGAGGATTCCTTCCTTCCCGTCTGTACCACAGCACAAAGATTTCTTGACTCTTAGACAAGACTGACGCAACCCTTCAATGTTCGAGAATGTCCTGGCCACGTCCTTGCGACTGCTGAGGGATGGGAAAGAATGGTTAGTTAGACACCTAAGAAAGATGTAGACAGGTCTACGATCTCTCAGGCCTTGGTTATTTGGTAATGTTGAGACAGCTGTCTGCAGAATTCATCTGGTTTGTGTTCCCATCTTGATCGCTCTAGGACATAGGGGCCGAAAATCTGGAATAGAAAACGATATTGACATCTTTCATTGAATAAACTATTTGTGATACGCTTGCAACGGTTATATACATTACAATAATGCCTGCATCTAAAACATACCAACGTATGCAATTTTTTACTCATGAACCTGACACATCCCAAGTAATATTTTGATGGACAATTATTCTTGTAGCCGTTTTCAAAACCGTCATAATACCTAATACATTTTATTTTGGTTTTATGGTGGTAATAATAACCTCTTCTAGTGTATTTGACTAAAAATGTTACTTGAGATATTACACTGCCTTTAAATCTTCCTTGTATGGCTATTCTTGTGAGCGCACTGTTCAACCCTAGTCGTGCATTATGACACTGACGGACACGCTGAGACTGCCCTACGACAGCATGGTGAGCGTCAGCTAATGCACGAAGAAGGTTATAAGTGTCGGAGACATGAGAAATAAATTGCGCACGTTCATAGTGAATACACCAATGTTTCCCAAACTTTTAGGAGGTATCGCCCCCTTAGAGATTCAAAAAAATATTTTCGCCCCCCTAGATGAGATTTTATTTTTTCTATAGTAGATGGCTGAAACTGTGCTTAGCTAAAGCTGTTAAAAGCGCTACTGTGGCAAATCTAGCAGTGCCATTCAGTGTATTTATATCTGTGTCACTCTCATTTTCATGAAATTGTTTTGTAAATGCGTTGATTTTCCGCGTTTGAAGAAAAATATAGTGAATTTTCTTCGTACTTACAAAAAAATGAAATCGTGTTTATGCCTACTTCTGAATCCGTTGTTAATTGAACATTAATTAATTGAAATAGAACGAACTGTAAACACATATGAACACTCGATATTCCTAACCAGATGTTTTATCATTGTTCTTAAAATGACTTTTTCAACAACTGAGAGTCAATGTTTGGTCACAAGTACCGTCTTACCCCGTTGGATCGACACGTTTTAATTCGACACTTTTAATTCGTACCCCGCTTATTCGACAAGTGTCGAATTAAAAAGTGTTCAATTGTCACAGAAATATACACTGTAAATGCAAAACAGTTTAATGTTGCGCTTATACTCGCACCCGCAGTAGATCCTCTTGCGGCCACTAATTCCGGAAGTTTTGAGTTGATGCTATTCGACACCCAAACCGCCTGGAGACCAACCGGAATGAACTAAGGATGGCAGCAATCATAGAAAGAACGAGCTTTTCATTCGTGCCACCGCAAGATTTGTTGAAATTTTCACAACAAACCCAGAAATCAAAACAAAAATAAAAATAGAGTTGCCAAATTTCAATGAGCATGGTGGTGTAGGGTGACCAGTTTGTCGAATTAAAAGTTTACCCCGGTTATTCGACAACAGTCGGTTTCGAATTAACGGGGCAATACGGTAGCCAAATAAGACTTGAGGAGAATTTGAAAACAATTACAAACATATGTTATGTGAAAAAAGTGCAACTCAGAAAAATATCGGTGTGTTGCCGAAGGCTGAAAATCTCGTTAATAAGGAAAAATAATAATAATAAATATTGGTGTATTTTCAAATGTAACTACGTTTCTCCAAATCCACATCCAGATTCAAATCAATGGGCTTCGTATAAATTTGAACGCTATCTATGTTCTAAAAAAAATTATCAAATAAATAACTATGCAGCATTTATGACTAGATTTAAATGGAATATTTAAATGGGATTTTACGCAGAATTTTTGGAATGTTTTCAAATTAACTTCAGTAAAATTTGGAATTCCTCTGAGAAGCTTCTCTGAAATATTTTCAAACACAGTTGCTTGTTAACACTGTGATACGAATTTCATCAGAAAAGTGTTCTAAAATTCGTCTGATATTTATGTTTTTGCTTGGAAATTCCATGAATAAGTCCGCCTTCGAGTTGAAACGAATTTTTTCTCATCAGTTCGCGAAAAAACTATGATCTTTTCATAATTTTGACAAAAACTAATAACGATTCACGAATGTTTAATATAGGAGTTTCCAAATATATTTTTATTAAGATTTCCAGAATCTCGCAAACTCTTCAGAAATACGTGTAGCGGTCTTGCCTAGCAATTTCATCGTTTCCCCATCGAAACGATGAACCAAAATGTTGTACCAAAGTCGGAATCCGTACCTGGCTCAGTGAAATAGGTCCGAGCAACTCCAGAATGAAGGAGGAAAGTTGCAGTAAGGCAACTGGATCAAAATCGCCAGGAAGATCTAATCAAGAGATCCAGAACACCAAGTCTATCAAAAGCAATTGCTAGGCAAGACCGCTACACGCAAAGCAATATCAATCATTCTGTAAAATTAAGTCGAGCTTATGTTTAATAGTCACATCATTTTTTATAATCCTAGACAAAACTTGAACTGTAAGCTTGAATATCAGGGAGTTTTTATGATTCAGTTCACTTCTTCGACTTGTAATACAATACTTTCGATGTTTTCCAATCATTGAAAATATCACCCCCCTTATTGGTATTTTCGCCCCCCAATTTAGGTTTCTAAAATTTTCGCCCCCCTGGGCCTGATTTTCGCCCCCAAGGGGGCGATTTTGCCCACTTTGGGAATCACTGGTATACACAATGAATTTAACTATGATACGTCTACAAACATGATTCAATAAAAAAACATCTGTAAAACTGCTTAATTTCCGTAGGAAAAAAATACCACTGGACCTGCCAGCCATATAGTGTAGTACCAAGCCCGTGCCCAAGAGAGGGGTTTTGGAGGTTATACCTCTCCTAATATCCATGTGTCACATACTAGGCGCCCCTCCACCTATGGCTGAAAATATGCAAAACTTCTCCCTTACCGTCTTCTCTGTTCACGGTCCTGTGTAGAATCGAATACGAAAACAGAACCATTGGCGTAGAAGATTTTGGATGAATGTTATGAAATAGAACTTTTATCATATTTGTAATTTTCGAAAAATCCTAAAAAAATCGGAAAAGTGTCCCGAATGGATTCTATTAAAATGTCTCTGAGATTTTCTTCCATTTGCATAGTTTTGAACAATTGAAGCGCCCTGTACCGTCCAGGGGCTGCATTAAACACTACACGGAATGTGATATCTTTCATTTCATTACAGTCCGACGACATCTTTTTAATAAAAAATTACATTACACTTTTCACTTAATTCGTATCACCTAAGTCCTTGCTTTCGTACTAACTACAGCCTTTATTTGGACAGTATCTAGAGGTGTCCCACATGGGAGCTCAAGACTTATCCGATGTGCTGCCTGCGTTAACGTTGTCACCGAACTCTCCGACTACTGGCCCTCAACGACTGACCCCGACTGAAGCCAAAGCCTCCGTATTTATAGCCTAAATTTCCTAGCAATACCCGAACCAGCTTGGGCGTGTCTAAAACTCCTACGATCACTCTCGTCTTGCCGAAATAGTCACAATACTTCCTAACAATGCCCGAACCAACTTGGGCGTATCCAAAACCCTACCAAAAGTAAATACTCAAAGTCCAAAACCTAGTACTCTACCTATCCTACTCGTCATTATCATCATTACCATCATCATCGTTATCGTCGTCAACCCAACCAATCAAAACTGTACCACATCAACCGGACCCAACGTGTACGATCATGAACAACGTATCGCTGCGCGATCGTTGCCCCGGCCGACCATCCGTCCGTCGTCACATGAGCGATGATTCATAAAACTAGGTCAGTAACGTATGGTGCGATTTTCATTGCTTCCGAAATTCCGCGCGTAGGTAGATGACCTACGATGAGCATTGCTGTTAGCGTAAATTGAATTTAAAACATACGAGCAGCCATTCTAATGGGAGAGTGGGGTGAAATGCACTTTTTTTCATTTGAATTAAATTTTAATACCGGAGTGCGTGGGATATTTAGGTCTATGCATGCCCTCCCACTCAGCGGAGTTTGAACGTGTATAAAAATCACGTTCAAATGTAAGTATGTGGGTAAAATGTATATCCCGTAAAAAAAATCTCGGCATTTAAATGATGATGTTAACGGTGATTGTTAATATATAAATTGAAATTGCTATACTAATCTTTATCTTCCCTGTAAGTGTCTCAAAATGTTTTACATTACAGTTTTTCAACTTCCAAAAGAATCGTAAATTTATCGCATTAACTTCCTTACATTCTTCCTCAAGAGATTGACTTCATTGGTACTCGCTGCTGCTCCTTTTGGTTCGTCGTAGGGGTTGTTCGTCTGCCATTGAAATTTACCTCTTCTTGTTAAATGCCCAGATCAATTGGTTAGTTTCAGGTCTCCGATGAATGGTATCGTTGCTTCTCTGTTGTACTGGTTTGTCTTGAAGTTGATTCTGTTGATGTCGTCTTCTGTGGTGACGTGACCATGAAGTTTTGGTATCCGGATATTACCTCGGTTGAATCGTATTTCCCTGCTTGTAATTTCCGCGCTGTCGTTTGCATACAGACGAACTAGTTTTACTGTTGCTTTCTGTTGTTTCTCGAAAAAGTGTCTCAAGTTGCCTTCCGAACTGGATTGTTTATCATTGTCGTTTACGGTGTTGTGGTTGATTAATTATCGCCCTCCTTCTGAATTTTGTTGGTATTGGATCAATCTCAATAGTGATGCGAATATTGTTGTCTTTGACCTGGTGCAAATTGTGGAACTGTTGCACACTCTTTAAAGAGTTTGTAATTAGTTGACTTAAATTCCAAAGCTTTCGATGATGTCGAAATGTTGCATTCCTGATTATGGTTACTGTTAATTGTTGTTGTATGAAGCACAGAGTAAGTGCTTTTTCAATGGTGAATGTAATGCGGTTGGTGAACATTACATTATATCGGTTAATTTGGAAAACTTTGAAGACGTCCTTCTCTCATCATATGTCTGTATGAATTGTTGTTTTGTTGTTGTTGTCGTTGTTGTTGTTGTTTTCCCCGATGCTCTGCATTGTGTTGGTTCATATTAGCAGATTCGCAGATGTACAATAATATTTGTCTCGATGTGCCACCCGAGTTGACCTTGAATCGTCTCCGGTGATAAAATTATATTCGCTGAATTCTCTCCTCCGCCATACCAGCACCTTTGACCTTCAACTTTCCATCCGATCTGTTATTTCTCGTCATCGTACCAATTGGCTGTGGTACGTTTTCATAGAGGTACTGTTGAACTGCTCCTCTGATTGCTCTCGCCAGGTGTTGCCTTCTCGTCTTGTCCTCACGCGTCATCTCTCGAGGAAGTTGTATTTAAATTCTATCGAAACCATCGATATATAAAATATTGATCTACCATGGCAAACTGAACTTTTAGTCTTTATGTTATTATTATTTGTTCTTCTTGTATGTGCAAAATATAACCAATTCCAAAAAATCTCACTACAGAATTCTCTCCAGTGCGTGTTCTTTGCTCCGTTTCCTTTCGCAGGCTCGGCTTGATCGCCTTATTGCTACGACTTCTCCCCCTTACCGAATAAGGTTTTTGGATGGATACCTGTAACGAAACTTAGATCTTGTGTTTAATTCATGATTTGAAAAAATATAAATATATTTATGTTTATTTCTAGTTTTTGTTTCTTGACGCAACTTAATGATTCCGAATCTATAAATATTACTTCATTTTTCATTTACATATTAGTTTTTTTATCCAAATTAGTTATTCATTCATCATTCACACTCAACATTCACAAGCATTCTGGGGGGCCCTCCCATGTCCTCATCATTCAATTTTCATCCGATCTCGTATATACTTTCAAAAATGTTATGTAACATGGCCATTTTATATAGGAGCGTCCTCCGTAGTTTCATTAGGGTCTAAATTGTTTCTAAATTGTTTTTTTTTGTTTAATCCGTTTTGCTTTATCATTTCAGAGAATAATCGTTCGGTTGTTGTCATTGTTTCTTTTTATTATTAATACTCTCAATCAACAATTTATGTCTTTTGTTTGTTTGTTCAAACCTCATTTATTATGTATCCCATATGTATTAACGTTAAATAGAGCTGCTTCTTTATTCAAGAATCTCTAAAGTTATTATTTTTCTTCTTATACATTCCCCGCTATTGTTACCCGATACACCCCAATGATCCCCTTTCAAGATTACTTTGTATTTCCCATCATATTATTCCCAATATATCAATTGCCCAATTCTTCATTCCCAATTTCTATATACCCTTTTCAAATAATCATTTTGCATAGTTATGTTTCCTCATCCCAAATTACCCCTTTTCAGCTCTTCGGTACATTCAAATCGTTCTTGCATTCAAACTCATGCCGAATTGATGGACGCATTTTTGTTATAATTCAGCTGTACCAAATTTTCCGAAAACATCATTTCTTTATGTCTCTCCATATTCTCATAAAAATTATTTATTTATTTATTGCAATTATCATAATTTTTTCATTTTATTTTTTTATCAATTCCTTTTAAGTTGCTACGATATAATTTCAATTAAGTTAATTCGTATGCTCTCCAATCGTTAACCGCTTTGTTGTGAACCTTACTACAATTATATATGTTAATTGTTTATTTATTATAATAATTCAATTAATATTCCTAGCTATCCTACGCAAGCCTCTATCCTAACATATTATTCCTATGGTATTTTTTTTTAACAACATATTTAGTAACTAATATTTACAAAAATCATTCGTAATTAGGAAATAATTGGTTTTTCAATATTTACATCAATTTATACATTGACGACTACGCATAGCTAATCAATCATTATACTTTTTTAACCTATTATTGTGGACTTTTTTCAAATTTGTTCCCATTTTTAATAATTGTGGTTTGGTATAAACTTACCATAAAAGTTTACTGTTCCTAGGAATGATCGCACTCCTTTTACAGTTTTTGGTATTGCCATTTCTCGTATAGCCTTAATATTACCATCAAGCGGACGAATACCATTTTTATCAACTGTATGTCCTAAAAATTTCAATTCGGTTTTCAAAATTTGGCATTTTGTTGGTTCAATTTTTAAATTATGTTTACGAAGAGCTTTCAAAACTTTAATCAGATTCTCGTTATGCTCTTGAATTGTTCTTCCAAAAACAATGATATCATCCAAATAAACGATTGCCTTAACATCTTCAATTTCAAATAAAACTGTGTTCATCAGTCTTTGAAAAGTTGAGGGACTGTTTCTAAGCCCCATAGGCATTCTCGTGAATTCAAAATGACCTTTGGGTGTAGAAAATGCAGTTTTTGCAGCATCTCTTGGGTCTATAGGAACTTGATAAAATCCGGATTTCAGATCAATTGTTGAAAAGTATTTGCTATCGCCTAGGCTATCCAATATTTCATTTATTTGTGGAATCGGATATACAAATGGTTTAGTTATCAAATTCAATGCCCTAAAATCTACCACAATTCTATGCTTTTTGTTTCCTTCTTCGTCTAAATCTTTCTTTGGTATGCATAAAACAGGTGCATTCCAAGGACTTTTACTGAGCCTAATAATCCCTTGCCGACGCATTTCTTCAATTTCCTCATTAATTTGTTTCTTTGTTGATTCAGGGAACCTATACTGCCTTTTATTTATTGGCACATTAGTCGTTGTTTCAATTTCATGTACTGCTGCATCTGTTACTGTCAGGTGATCCCCTTTCAAATAAAATACATCACAATATCTTGCCATTATATTTTCCATTGCGTCGTAATTAGCACTTTTCAAATGCTTCAAATCAATTGTATCTAGCAATTTTTCGATACGATTTTTACCTTGTATTTGTTCATAATTCAAATTATCTATCAAACTTAGATCTTGGTTTGAATCTAAATCCTCCGGCGTATATTGATTCCCGGCCTCTACATTCTTATTTCTACATCCATTACCATCACATTGTTCATCAAAATGTTTATATATACTTTCCAGGTTTTCGTAATGCTTTTCATAATTGCACATATTGCATGAATATTCTTTATTGTGTACGATTGGCTGTGTAGCTATTTCATCATTTATGACTTCATCAATATCAAAATTTACTTGACAGCTTTTGTCATTGTTATCATAGTGTATACAATTACTATTATCTTGTAGATCAGTCTGACAAGATTTATCTGATACCATTACGTGCTTTGTTGTTGTAATATTGTTAATATTATATTCTACACTATCTGGCTTGCGTAGGGCTATGTAATCAAAGTTCTGGCTAATATATAATGTGTGCTGTTTCAAAAATTCTGCTCCTATGATGCCACGTGCATTTAAGTGGTGAACTAAATAAAATTTTATCTTATACTTAGACTTCCCAATTATTAAACTAACTTCAGTAGATCCGAGCGTTCTTGTTTGACTTTCATTGAATCCCGAAATCAAAAACTTTTCAGATTCAGAATAATCTATGTCTGTTGCTCCGATTCTAGGGGCTGCATCCCATCTTAATATGTTTAGTTGTGAGCCTGTGTCTATCATATAATTGATTTTTGTGTATGGTCTTTCTACAGTTGGGATATTTAACATTAATTGATTATTGCTCGTCCAATGTATAAATACTTTTTCTTGTGCTTGAATGCATTTATCAAATTGAATCATTTGTTTTTCTGGTATGTTATAATTCTTATTTATGTTCATGGGCATCATTTTATTATTATTTGCAGCATATAAGCGCCTTTCTAAATTATTTTCTGATTGACGGAGTGATCGGACGCAATTAACGAACCTCCGGTTATTTAGTTTTTTCGCTCATCATAGTAAATGTTATTGTTTTGAATTCCCATGCTGCGTTCATCAAAAGTTCTGTTGGTCCAATAAGGCATCTGGTAATCACCACGATAAATTTCTTGTTGTCCTAGATTTCTATAATTGTTAAAATCTTTTTCATAACCTATTTCACACTGGTTGAATCTACTTTTATCGTTACGAAAGTTGTGGTCAATACATTGTGGATTAATGAATTTCTGTTCTTCATTTTGTTGCCTGTAAGATTCTGCAATGTGGGAATCCCTCAATCTCTGCTCGATGCGTTCTTGTTGTTCCACATCGATGCATTCTTCTTGTAGGTAATCTACCAAATCCTCCAATGACTCTTCTTTTTTCGTTTTTGCCAAAAATTTCAAATTTCTATCTTTCAAGCCCGCTAGAAAATGTATTCTTAAATGTCTTTGAGCGTATGACTCAATTGTAGTATCTTTAATATAATCATTTTCAAATTCATCAATATTTTTCTTAAGTTGAAGAACGCGATCTTTGTAGCTTTTAAAACTTTCACACTTGCCTTGCTCAAGGGTCTCTATTTTATTAAACAGTTCTTCCAATTGTAAACTAATTCCGAATTCTTTTTGGAGATTATCTTTCACTTTATCCCAAGTATTTGCAAGAATTTTTTTAAATTTTAATGCAGCTGGGCCTTTAAGTTTAGACAGTGCAATTTGAATGAGTACGGTTTCTGCATTTTTCCTTTCACTAGCATCAGTTATCCGTTTTATGGGTTTCAAAAAACAATTTATTTGATATATGAAAGCATCTAATTCACACGCACTACCATGAAATTCTGGAATACACTGTATAGCAAAATTTATTGGAAATTCAAACCTAGCGTTGTTCGCTCCACTATTGTTGCCTATTTCATCCATTGTATTCGTGGTCATTTTTATGTTGATATTTTTACTGATTTTTTTTTTAATTCAAATTAACGCGACCTAAATGTCGCCGGTCTGCTGCATAGTTACAAAATTATTATTTTTTTTTTCAACTTTTAATTGATTCCATTTCATTGTAATGCTAGTTTACAGCTGAAAATCATGTTTAGTGTAAAATTATGCCCTAAGATTGAAAGCATAAGGAAAGAAAAATACAGTAGAGCTGAAAATATTTTCGATATACCGTACAAAGCTGGCGTTTTTGAATCAACATTGCCACAACTGATAAAGATTTTTTTTGAAAGAAAAATACAAATCTTGTTTTATTTATTGAATATTTTGCTACAATTTAAGGAGATTGTTCCCAACACTCATCAATATCTAATCTGACGAGAAAAAAAAAAATAATCAGATATCCAAAACATATTACATTCAGCTTCCTATTATTGCAAAAAAGATATTTAAATTTGGTGAATTGTAACTTGAGATATTTGAATTTGAATAAATTCTTTCAAAAAACTTGGTTGCGATTGTCTCGTATAATAAAAAAAAACTGTTCTTAGTTTTCTTATTTTAAACACGGTCTCAAAATCAGCACGTAATATGCATCAATAATTTTGATCGTTAACAGAAGTCCGCGACTTTCCTTTGATTTTGTTAACTATTGTTATTTGTTCGTATTTTTCATCCACTTGTTCTTCTTGAAATCATTATTCTTGTTATATTTTTCCATTATTTATTGAAAATCACTGATTCCCATTTTTTATAAATTTTTGAATAACGTCTTTATTTTTCCCACAACAGTATTTTAATTAAAATATTTTTGTTTATATCGTAAAAATTTTTCATCATTTCAAACCAACTCACAAAAAAATTAAACCATCTCAAAACACTTAATCATTTAAAAGGTTAATACTCACGATACCATCAAATAATGCAGGCTGAATGATGTCCATTGGTCCAGACACTCGGTTCCATGCACAGGTTGTTGCGTTGCCATTTCCATTTCGGTGCTACGTTGTATTCCACTATCACTTGCGCTGCCACGAATTTCATCTTTCCCATCCAGTCTGTAACATTGTTTTCTTCTCAATTGTTCAAAACTGTTCAATGTTTATGTTTTGCACTGAATCTGACACTGATTTCTTCTTCCAGTCAGAAAATTGGCGTCCCGCTGTTCTAATTGTCGAACAGTTTTTCGCTGTCACCATATTGAAGCGCCCTGTACCGTCCAGGGGCTGCATTAAACACTACACGGAATGTGATATCTTTCATTTCATTACAGTCCGACGACATATTTTTAATAAAAAATTACATTACACTTTTCACTTAATTCGTATCACCTAAGTCCTTGCTTTCGTACTAACTACAGCCTTTATTTGGACAGTATCTAGAGGTGTCCCACATGGGAGCTCAAGACTTATCCGATGTGCTGCCTGCGTTAACGTTGTCACCGAACTCTCCGACTACTGGCCCTCAACGACTGACCCCGACTGAAGCCAAAGCCTCCGTATTTATAGCCTAAATTTCCTAGCAATACCCGAACCAGCTTGGGCGTGTCTAAAACTCCTACGATCACTCTCGTCTTGCCGAAATAGTCACAATACTTCCTAACAATGCCCGAACCAACTTGGGCGTATCCAAAACCCTACCAAAAGTAAATACTCAAAGTCCAAAACCTAGTACTCTACCTATCCTACTCGTCATTATCATCATTACCATCATCATCGTTATCGTCGTCAACCCAACCAATCAAAACTGTACCACATCAACCGGACCCAACGTGTACGATCATGAACAACGTATCGCTGCGCGATCGTTGCCCCGGCCGACCATCCGTCCGTCGTCACATGAGCGATGATTCATAAAACTAGGTCAGTAACGTATGGTGCGATTTTCATTGCTTCCGAAATTCCGCGCGTAGGTAGATGACCTACGATGAGCATTGCTGTTAGCGTAAATTGAATTTAAAACATACGAGCAGCCATTCTAATGGGAGAGTGGGGTGAAATGCACTTTTTTTCATTTGAATTAAATTTTAATACCGGAGTGCGTGGGATATTTAGGTCTATGCACAATGTATTCTATATGTTTGCATGATTAACGGATGCATAGTTGACGGGCTTGGATGTCTAGTGGCTGGATTCTGAATTCTGAGTTCAACCCCTGGTCCGTCCCTTTCCTCCCACGTTGTAACTATCTACTTTCTCTCTATGATACTTATGTCAATTCATAAGTTTACAACAATCGCAAGAACAGAAACGGGTTGAAAAAAAATCGTTTCTCTTCCTTCCAATTTTCACAGCACAGTGTCAATCTATCATATAACGCCTACAAGTTATGCAAGCGAGCTGTGCCATTTCTCCTTCAGGGTAATCAACACACAATCTACCTAAGCAATATCCCTATTCATGGATCGCATTCCCTACCAAAGGTGAGTTCTAGATCCCACATCCTACAATACCAACAAATACCCCATCCTCAGTGATTTCAACCCAGGATTTGTATACTGAATTACTTCTCCAAAAGTTTTGAAACAAAACCCTGGTATTGCTCCATAATATTTCATTCCTCCAGAAAATGCATTCAGGAACTCGTCAGGAGTTTCTTTCTTGGATTCATGCAAGAATTTCTTGTGAAAGCCTTAAATACACTCCCGTTCAAAAGTTTGGGGTCACCCCCTCAAAAACATGTCAGCCAAGAAGAATTAAAATTGAATGAAAGATGACAAAGATATCAACAAATCACTTTTCCATGTTTTACGATAGTGACCCCAAACTTTTGGCCGATACATCATATTGAGGGGTGACCCCAAACTTTTGGTCGATGACATCAAGGATTAATTTACTTAATAACTTTTTTTCTAGATTTTTTAGCTAAGTTCTGTAAAAAGCAGTTGAAAGCTAATAGAAAATGGGTCATATTACCGCTCTCATCTTAAAATTTGGTCGACCCAATTTCCAGCGACACTGCCGTAAGTTTATATTCATTTTTTAGAAAATTTGGCAACTTTGGGTTAAGTTTACATACAAAATTTTATGAAAAAGTTTCTTTTAAATCATGTTCAAAGTTTCTTTGACTTATTATCTTTTGAATGAAACCTAGGGTTTTGAAATCGGACGCAAATTGGCGGAGATATGGACCTAAAAAAATGACATGTTTTTGAGGGAGTGACCCCAAACTTTTGAACGGGAGTGTAAGTCTCAACAATGCCATTGAAGTTGCGTACGAACTTCTTCATTTTTTTTTCGAGGATTCGTCCAGAAAATCCACTTAATTTCCACCAGGAATTATCTTTTGCATTTCTCCAAGATTTTTCTAAGAATCCTACAGAAACTTTTGCAGCAATTTCTGGGAAGATTCATTAGAAATTTTCTTAAAGAATTCCTGCGGATATTTTCTATTGAATATGCTGGAGAGATTCCTGAACAAATTTCTTAGTAGAATTTTAAATAATTTCTGAAATAATTCTCGAAGAAGTTCCAGCAAAAAATTAATTCATGGCGAAGTTCCTGGAGAAATTTCTGGGAAAATTCCTAGAACAATTTCTGTAGAAATTCCTAATGGTAATTCCAGGGAAATTCCTGATGCAGTTATTGGGAATATTTCAAAATGAATTACGAAGAAATTTCGAAGGAGTTCCAGGATAAATGGCTGTGGAATTCTTGTGGAAATTTGCTGGGAAATTATTTAAAAAAAAAATCTTGGGGATATTTGCTAATGGAAATCGTGGGGAATTTTCCGAAGGAATCTCTCGTGGAATGGTGAAGGAGTTTTTGGGAAAATACCTGGAGAAATACTTGGGAAACATCCTGAAAAAAAAATCTGAGATTACTCTGAAAGAATTCCTTTTGAAATTTTTATGAAAATCTGTAAGGAATTTCTGGAGAAGCTTATGAAAAAATACCAATGGATAATCCTAGAGAAACCCCTGACGAAATTCCTGAGGAAATTCACCCGGGGTTTCTTGCGAGATTTCCGTTTTAAATTTCTTATGTTTCTGGATCACTCTCGGGGAATTTTTGAAGGAACATTTATGAAAATTCTTGAAGAAATTCTTGGAAAGTTTTCTGGATAGATAGATTCATTAGGAATTTTGTGGAGTAATTTCTAGAGGAATCAATGATTGAATTCCTGGGAAGAAAATCTTGTGGTAATCCCTGGGGAATTTTTGAATGAACTCCTGGGGTAGTTTATGAATATATTTGTTAGGACATTCTTAATGGAAATTCCAGAATGAATAAAAAAGACACTACACCGTCTTCAGCCAGAGGCTGCACAGACTGAACATTACATACACGAGACAACGGACAACACACATAACACCCAGTGGCCCAATGGAGAATTTTCCGTTTGACGAAAAGTTTTCCCCGACTGGAGCGAGAATCGAACCCGCACTTCGAGGCTTACGAAACGCCTAGACGATTGACGTCGCTAACCGCACGGCCACGAAGCCCCTTTCTGCGGAATTCTTGAAGGAATTTCTGGGGAAATTGATAAAAAAAAACCTGTAGAATTTCCTGAGGAAATTTCCTCAAAAATTGTCTACAATTATCTTCTAGGGAAATTTTCTGGAGGGATTCCTGAGGAAATTTCTGGGCGAATTTCTGAAGGAATTCTTGAGAAAAATCCTGGGGAGATTTAGGAAGAAAATCCTCGAAAAATTCCTAGTGGAATTTCAAGGGAAATTACTAGTGGAATTCCAAGGGAAATTCCTTGAGCAATCCTGGAGAAAAAAATTGGACATTTTTTTTTGGAAACTTGTGCAGGAATTCCCGGGAATATTCATGGAGGAATTCATTTTGAAAATTTTAATGGAAAGCCTGAAGAAATTCCTACATTAATTACTGAAGGATTTTCTGACGAAATTTCTAGGGAAATTCGTGAAAAAATTTCCAGGGAAATTTCTAAAGGAATTGTTGAAGAATTTTCCGAAAAAAAAAACCAGGCACACTTTCAACAAAAAAAAAAAAAAAATAGGAAATTTCTGAAAGTATCTCTGTATACATTCATGTGGGGATTTTTGGAGGAATTGGAGGATTACTAGGCAATTTCTGAAATTTCCTGGATGAATCTCGGAAGAACTCTTGAAGGAGTCTCAGGAAATATTTCTATAGAAGTTTCTTGGAAAATTGTTGGATGAATTTCCAAGAAACATCTTGAGAGATGTCCTGGAGAATCCTAGAAACAATTTCTTTTGAAATTCCCAATAGAAATCTTGAGGAAATTCCAATACAAATCTCTGGAGAAAACATGAACGCAATTCTGGGTGAATTCCTGAGGGAATTGCCGAAGAAAAACTTGCAGGAAGCTCCTGGGTAAATTTCTGAAAGAATTCCAAGCGAAACTATCAGAGAAACTCTCGCATAAGTTTCCGTAAAAAAATATGGGGAAATCCATGATGGAAATCCTTTTGGAATTTTTTGAAGCGATTCCTAGAAAAATTTCTAAAACAGTTTATGAGGATATTTCTGGGGTAATTCCTGATGGCATTTTCTATTAGAAATCCTTAGAAAAATCCTGGGAAAATGTTTTGGAAAATATTGAAGGAATTTCTGGGAAATTTCCGACAACTTTCCCAAGAAAATGAGCTTCTGGATAAAATTTTGAAAGAAATCCCGGAAGAACTCTTGGAGAAATCTGTGGAGAATTCATAAAGATATTTCTTGAAAATATTCTGGAGGAATTTCCTGAAAACTTCCTGAATGAATTCTTGGGGAAAATTAGAAAGAATTGCTTTTGGAATTACTAATGGAAATTCTAAGGAAATTCCTGGGAAAATATCTAGCGGAAAAACCGATAAAATTTTATGATAATTGTTGGTTCAAAATTCGAAAACCGTGTAAAAAAAGTTACATGGGAAGGCGAGATGGACCCACATAGGTCTTAGCCGAGTCGAAAGACACCAGCAAAGAAAAAAAAAAAACATGTTACATAATTTCTCGACTAAACATACAACGAAACAAAGGATTTGCATTAAAAGTTTGTGTAATGAGAGCAGCGGATGTTCAAGCGTACTTACAATCATCAACATTGCTTAGCCTTAGCCACCCTCAACCCTAGATTATCTCTCTTTGAAACATTATTCTGAACAAACACTGAATCGATTCCTCAACTGTCAGCTTCGTCAACCGGACAAATGCCTCCGCCGAGCCGCCAGTGTTCTTTTCTTGTATTCTCTGTGTTGCAATTTGCGCTTCTGCTCTTTGATTGATGGCGACCGGTGATTCGCGAACGGCCGGGCGGCGCTTACTCTCCGTATGACGTAGGTATGCCGAGCCGATACCAAACCATCCGCGGAGCGGAGCCCGTGCGCGTGCATCTATCTTTTACTCTGCTTTGTGCGGGCATTAGGTCAGTGATGCTAATTTGAGTGCGTGAACGAATGTGGAATACTGATCAACCCTCGTGTGCGCCACCACACCGCGCGCAACGCTCTGCTACAATGCGATCGCGCAAAAGCAACCTGCCTCTGACTGGGGTCTGCTTGTATCGTAGGTATGTATACAAACGATGATATAGGAGGACGCTGCTGGGGGTCAGTCCAAGTGGCTTGATTTGATTTGTGGCCGCCTGAGATGGTGAAGTGGCGGACGTCTGACTGCCCGTTCTTGCGCGCGCTCTGTTGCTGCCAACTGACGCTCAACTGGACTGGACTGCTGTTTGCCCAACATGCTCAGATGGCCTGTTATGGCTAGTTATTCTTTATGGCTAAGTGCAACATCGGTGAAATAAATTAACCTTTTGCAGTCGGTGCAATTTGTTTGAATAGAGCAACAGCAATGCGAAGGGCCTTACACGTTTCACACATGATTTACGCGAGCAGCGGCTAGCACTGACTGCCTTGCGTTGATTGAGTTTACTTCCCCGTGTGCATTCCTTTGCGTAACCGACCGAACTGAACCGGGCTAATAGCGTTTCCAACTGAGCGAAAACTATCGAAAAGTTTCCTAAACAAATGGCCCGCAAAGCTTTCCATTCCGAGCGATAACTATGTTACCAACTTGCCTACGACTGACCCACGATGAACGATCATCTTCGAAACCAGATCGGCGATAAAGATCCCCCTCAGCGAAGGGCTCCAGCATAACCGTCATAAGGCACACGCTTGGGCCCTGCCTTTCCAACGACGGACTTATCCGGGCAATAAAAAAGTGTAAATTTACAAATAACTAATGATCCCTCAAATCACCTGGGCATAAAAGTGTTGTGGCAAAGGAGAAGCAATAACGTGTCGATCCCCAACCAAGACATAACGTCAAGCCGCGTCGACGTTGGTTGTTCGATGGGTCGCGCTCGTTCAAGATCTAGATCTTCAGTGACGACATGACGACGACGACGTTAACCAAACGCACAAACTCGACCAGCAACCAGATGTGGATCGTGGGAAATGACACTCTCACGCGTTCCTTCCCGGCGCGGCCAATGATGCGTGTTTATTTTCGGTTTTAACATGTCAAATAGTTTTGTTTTCCGATGTTATTGTTTCAGCCTTCGGCAGGGAAAATGCGGCTAAAATCAGAAGTCATAAAATTATATCGATCCGGTTAGGCCGGCGACGGATTGGAAACGGTTTAGAGATGGATGCTCGAATTTTGTCTCTAAATATTTTGTTTTCATTTTCTGGTTTAAACCATAGATCACTGATTTCCAGTTCAGTGAAATTTTGGATATCTGCGAAAATTGAAGCTTTTCAGAAGGTTACTCTTTTCGGCAAAGTTGTTAAGGAGTTCAGGAACTCCCAGACGTTAGGTAAAAGAATAAAACCAACGTTTTTTGCCTTTCTCGTACACTAAGTGTACTGGAAAGGCTATATGTTCACTCCAAAAATGACTTTTCGATAGAAGGCCCGGAGGTTCGAGTCACATATACCAATCAACTCAGCTCGACGAATTGAGGTGATGTCTGTGTGTATGTATGTGTGTGTGTGTGTGTGTGTGTATGTATGTGTGTGTGTATGTGTGTATGTGTGTGTACAAAAAAAACTCACATCACTTTTTGGCAGTAAACCTGAACCGATTTTAATGACCGACGGTTCATTCGACGGGGAATCTGGTCCCATTGTTTCCTATTGAAAATGGTTTGGATCGGTCCAGTCGTTCCGAAGTTATGGCCATTTAGGTGTTCCGGACCGGTACCACAGGAAGGTGCCAGATATGAAAATGCATTTAACACATGCATGCGACACATCAAATCACGGGATTTTCGATAACCTGATGAACGGTAAGCAGGAAAATAGTCTTAGACCATATCTGAACCAGTAGTGTTCCGGAACCGGCTCCGGGTGTCTCGCCAAAAGTGGCCAAATATAAAAGTGAACCAAACTTATGCATGCGACATATCAAACCGGGGCTTTTTCGATAACCTGATGCACAGTATGCAGGAAAGCATTCTCAGAACATATAGGAACCAGTAGCGTTCCGGAACCGGTTCCAGATGTCCCGCCAGAGGTGGCCAAGCTTAAAAGTTAACCAAACCCATACATGCGACATATCAAATAGTAGCTTTTTGATATCCTGATGAACAGTCAGCAGGAAAATATTCGCAGACCATATGTATCTGAACCGGTAGTGATCCGGAACCGGTTCCGGGTGTCCCGCCGGAAATGGCCAAATAAAAAAGTGAACCAAACCCATGCCACAAATCAAATCACGGATTTTTAGGTATCTTGATTTGGCAAAAAAAAAGTTTCCGGCCATATTTGGAACAACCGATTGTATTCCTCACCGATTAAGGGTGCCCCATCGGAAGTGGTCGAATGTAAAGGAGAACCAACCCAATAAATAGCTGTTTTGGTAACCTGATGAACGGTTAACAAGAGAAACAATCATAGACCACACTTTGGAAAACCAATACTGTGCCGAAACCGGTTCCAGGTGCTCCACCGGAAGTGGTCAAATGTAGAACGGAACCAACCGCATGCACACAGCGCATTAAATATCAGCTTTTTCGATGACGCGCAGAACGGTCAGCAAGAAAAGTCTCAGGCCACTTTAAGACTACCGGTAGTGTACCGGAACCACTTTCGAGTGTCTCGCCGGAACTGGCGAAATGCACAAATATGTGCTTGACAGTACATCAAATAGTAGCTTATACATACGTTGAACATAACGTCGGACTATGTGCAATCAATAAGTTTTAAGTCAATTTAAAGATGTCTTTGATAAAATGCTTGCTTTTCTATAAAAATATTCGGATTCAGAAACACTTTGACTTACGTTGCCGGAAAGATTGTAAGAACATGTTCGACGAGAAAGGCACTATCACCACTAGGTGGATTATTTTGGGTTTTTTGGATAAGCTTTCATGCGTCCGTTTGCATAACTTTTCATTTAATTCCTAAATTTCTGGCGTGAAAAATTGTAAATGTGACATACCAGGTATACGGAAAAGCATGACAGAAGGGAAGAAATTACGGCCGTCATATTTGAATCGTTAATAAGAGTTCATTATCTACACGCAGGTCCCGATGAGTTTTATATGAACTGGATAGTTCACCTGAAACCCTTACGCAGTTTTGAACACCATCCATCGTTGTTTTCAACAGTCTGGTCAGATTAATAGGAAAGTCGTTCTAGTCTAAGGTTTTCCACAGCTCTGTGGTCGATACTGTCGATTGCCGCCTTGACAGCGATGAACAGATGATGCATTGGGGTCCTAATATGCAAGGTATTTCAAAAGAGTTTTCCGTATGGCAAAGATTTGGTCCGTTGTCAACCGACCATGGATAAAACCGGTTTGTTAACTTCCCACAAATTCGCGTATATATTTTGGACATTTACGGCAAAATCAAATGGAAGTGTCCAAAATATATACGCGTAACGGTCTGTCCAAATTACCTGAATCACCCCAGTGGTTAGAATCGATGTTAGCATCACGATAGGTTCTGACGTCGATAATGTCGGAAAAGTGCCGTCCGTCCATCAGAACGTGGTCAATTTGCGATTCCGTCTTCTGTGTTGATCTCCATGTGTAAGACAGACTGTGTTGGAAAAAGCTGCAACGTATGACCATGCTCTTGGAAGCGGTGAAATCTATGAGCCGTAGGCTTTTTTCGTTCGTCAGCTGGTGGGTATCGAACTTTCCAATCGTCGTCGGTCTCAATTCCTCCATCTAGCCGATCTGATTCTATGATGATCCTGACGTCGTGACATTGACTGCAATCGTACTTGTATTCGAACTGCGCGTAGAATGCGTTCATGCCATTAGCAGTGCTTCTGAAGTGTTGACAGTCCACGTTGATTATGCTGAAGAATTGGCCTTTGATTGTCAACCTGATCATTCTTTCGTCAAGACGGCCACCAATCACACGCTTCTGCGTGTGTTCCCACCACGATGTAAGCTGTTCCCAGGCCAGCTCGAGTATGTAGTCGCAGCTCTGGTATACCATCTACCTCTGAAAGTTCGCACCATGGATGCCCAACACCCCTCCTGTAGCCTTGCGATACCGAACCGGCGGTTCTGCAATATATCGGCAAGTATGCGGATGCTCCAGATGAAGTTCAGAGATCGGTAACTCCACGTACTGAGCTTACTATCGCAAGTCCCGACATCAACCCCCTAACATTCTGGAGAACCGTAATGCACAGTTGAGCTTAGAACCCTTCCCTGGCACTCGTGAACCGATTCTCCTGATGAACACATGGTGGTCAGTATACGACCAAAGTTTCCATCGGATTTGGTTACTCGATCTTCGCTAAGGTTGCAGCCCGGCTGGTGCCACGAGGAGGCAGGGATAGATTTTTTGGGAAAAGGCTAGTGGCCTCAATGGCGCCTGTATTACGCTCAGTGCTGTCATGCTAAAATTAGAGCGGGTTACTCAAGGTTTCTAAATTTCAGCGCCCGCTATACTGGTACGCCCCCATACTGGGAAAACCCGTCCATGTATTATATTTCCACTATACAATTTGTATCTGTAATTATCGTGGAAGGGACATTTTTTCTTGAAATTCTTTTATGAGTTTTGGAAGAATTCTTCTTGAATATTCTAGAAAACTCTGCAGATTACCTATGGGGTGTTAAATTCCTTTACGGATTTTTTGTGGTATTTTTTAAATAATTTCCGGAATATTTACAGAAAGAAGATGGCCGTAGGATTTCTGAGAATGATTATAACAAGAACAACAAGAATAACAAGATTCCTCTAATTATCCTCCTCTCCGCCTGAGATTCCTTAAGGGATTCAATATTTAGGAAATTCATCCAAGTATTACAACATAAGTACATAATTGAACTCTTTCATTTCTTCAAACATTTCTGAAGGACTTCAGAAATATTGCCAGAATTTCTTCCGGGGATTTCTCCGAAAATTCTTGCAGACATTTCTCAATAAATTCTACTAGGAATTATTCCAAACGTTTCGTTGAAAGATGCAATTCAGGAAGATTTTGTTTTCACAAAGATTTGGATATTCTTTCGGAAATTTCTCTAGGGATTTATTAAGGAAATTATGATTTTATTTCATTTTTTTTTTTCAGAAATTATGACCTGAATTTCTCCAATGGTTCCTACAGGTATATTCAACATTTCTTAGCATTTTTATGGATGTTTTCAAGAAATTTTGAATGAATACAGTGGCGTTTCGGTTTTATCACTAGTCGTTTTAATCACTACTCGCCCAAATTCACGGGTTTCTATTTGATTTTATCACGATTTCTGTTTCGTTTTTATCACACTTGTTCTAAAACATGCCGAAATCAAAATAAAATCAATACAGCATTGCCCAGTTCACCAAAACTGTTAAAAAATGTGAACTACGACTCATATATTTTACAGCTGAACGATTTTTAATAAACAAATTACATTTTTTTCTCGTTTCACAAAATTCACGGTTTCGTTTATATCACGGTATTTTTTTTTTTTTGATCGTGATAAAACCGAAAAACCACTGTACCTGCAAAGGACAATTCCATAGGATTTTTTTTTATTTTATTATTACTGGGTAATTGCAGAAATATCTAAAACTCATAATTTTATGACTTCTTTTATAATTGATTTTTTTCATTGATGAAAGGTTTTATAACATAAAACTATCCATTAACCCTTAATTCAAGAGCAAACAACACTCTTCAATATGATTTTATTTCTGTTTTAAACTACCAATAACACTTCCAGAACTCTCAACAGATGGCGTTCCACTCGATTATATTCGATTTTCCTCAACTATAAATGGTGCCATGTCAAAGAATCAGTGAACATTAATGAAACATAATTATTTCAAGATGATTCACCATTTCCGTAACGCATTAATTTTATGCTGGTACAGTCCCAATATTCACGATAGAATTGAATGTTCATGTTACTTTGGAATTGTCTCTTTCTACTTTCGAATGATATTTCCATCTAAACTTTCTATGAAGAAACTTCGCTGCACCTTTGGTTTTGATCAGGTTTGAAAAAAATAATAATAATGATGAGCTGTTCAACTTTTTGCTGAAAAACAAAAAGAAACACATGCATATTTTCACATCTTTGATGGTGAAACATTTTTCAACACAGTTTTAAACCAGTTTTATTGCTAATCGTAATACGGTTTGCATTTGGTTGGCATTTTTTAGATTCTTTCTATTTTTGCCTTTCTCGTACACCAAGGTGTACCGAAAGGCTATATGTTCACTCCAAAATCAAAAATTTGATAGAGACCCCGGAGGGGTTGAGTTGATGTCTGTGTGTATGTATGTGTGTGTGTATGTATGTGTGTGCGTGTGTATGTGTGTATGTGTACAAAAAGGTCACCTCATTTTTAGATAGTAAATATGAACCGATTTCAACGACCGATGGTTCATTCGACGGAGTACATTGTCCCATTGTTTCCTATTGAAAATGGTTCAGATCGGTCCAGCCGTTCCGGAGTTATGGCCATTTAGGTGTTCCGGACCGGTACCCCAGGAAGGGGCCAGATATGAAAATGCAACAAACCCACACATGCGACCCATCAAACCACTGCATTTTCGATTATCTAATGAACCGGGTGAAGGAAAATAGTCTCTGACTATATCTGAACCGGTAGTGTTTCAGAACCGGTTCCGGGTGTCCCGCCGGAAGTGGCCAAATAAGAAAGTGAACATAACCCATGCATGCGACACGTCAAATAGCGGATTTTTCGATAACCAGTTGAATGGTAAGCAGAAAAATAGTTTCAGACCATGTTTGAACCGGTAGTATTCCGGAACCGGTTCCGGATGTCCTGCCGGAAGTGGCCAATTAAAAATGTGTATCAAACCCAGGCATGCGACACATCAAAGAGCGGCTTTTTCGATAACCAGATGAACGGTAAGCAGGAAAATGGTTTCAGACCATGTTTGATACGATTGTGTTCCGGAACCGGTTCCGGATGTCCTGTCGGAAGTGGCCAATTAAAAAAGTGAACCAAACCCAGGCATGCGACACATCAAAGAGCGGCTTTTTCGATAACCAGATGAACGGTAAGCAAGAAAATAGTTTCAAACCTCGTTTGAACCGGTAGTATTCCGGAACCAGTTCCGGATGTCCTGCCGGAATTGGGCAATTAAAAAAGTGAACCAAACCCAGGCATGTGACACATCAAACAGCGGCTTTTTCGATAACCAAATGAACGGTAAGCAGGAAAATAGTTTCAGACCATGTTTGAACCGGTAGTATTCCGGAACCGGTTTCAGATGTCCTGCCGGAAGTGGCCAATTAAAAAAGTGATCCAAACCTAGGCATGCGACACATCAAAGGGCGGCTTTTTCGATAACCAGATGAACGGTAAGCAGGAAAATAGTTTCAGACTATATCTGAACCGGTTGTGTTCCAGAACCGGTTCCAGCTGTCCCGCTGGAAGTGGTCAATTAAAAAAGTGAACCAAGCCCATGCATGTGACACATGGAAGAGCGGGGTTTTTCGATAACCAGATGAACGGTAAGCAAGAAAACAGTTTCATACCGTATCTAAACCGATTGTCTTCCGGAACCGGTTCCAGGTGTTCCGTCGGAAGTGACCAATTAAAAAACAAAACCAAACCCATGCATGCGAAACATCAAATCATCAAAAGTGTTCGTTAACCAGTTACACGGGCAGCAAGAAAATAGTCTCTGACCACACTTAAGATTACCGGCAGTGTTGCAGAATCAGGGTTGGATCCATTGCTGAAATAACGCAGGTGAACAAAATCGATGCAAGCTATTAATATGTGTAAAAGAACAAAACCTTGATAAAAAATTCAAGCGATCTTGTCAAATTACATCATTTTAGATTCCTGAGGCGTCATTTTACAGTAGGATGGATCAACGTTGTATGGAAAAATTTAAATTTTATAGCACCAATCCCCTTCTGCGTCTAAAATTACTGCGAATAATTTTGATGCAACTGGTTGAGTCCTCGCGCTCTGTAACACGGTTGAAATTTTAATGGGCTTTAATAGGGGAAATTTCGATTGCTTGCCCTTTTTTTTTGTCAAATTTTACATGAATCTTATAACTAATGATAATAAAATATAGGCTAAAATGCGCAGAAAAAAAATACCGAAATGTCTTGATAATGATCGGCATCCAGTGCTAGTGAAGGTGGTCAAGCAGTCAACTGAGAGATTTGATATTTTTCAGCTCGGCCTATACGTTTAACATAGCGTCGGAATATGAGCCGTCAATTCCAAATTCAATTATGGCTTTGATAAAATTCTTGCTTTTCTTAATAAGGCTGACACAAATTTTGATTTTCTCTTAAGTCCAGAGGGGTCCCCCCTTGGAAATTTTGGTCGGATTTCAACATCTTGAAGAAGTGCACAAATAAATAAACCAATAGATTTATCAATTTTAAAGTGAAATTAGAGTCTTCCAGAAGTTTTTTTTTTTTTATCAAAACCGATGAGTTAAGGCGAAACTGGAAGCCTTTCCTCATTTTTTGGTTTTTGATGTACTATTAAATAACGAAGCAATATTTTCAAAATCGGTTTTCGTGCACATGTAGAGTGTGGATCAGGGTATCTTCTGTTTTTTTATGCGGTATAAAATGTGTTTCGTTTTTGCAGAAACCATGTTTGAACAAAATTTCACAAAAAATGGTTTCTGCAAAAACGAAAAACATTTTATGCCGCGTAACAAAATCAGAATATACCCTGATCCATACTCGAAATGTGCACGAAAACCGATTTTGAAAATATTGCTTCGTTATTTTATAAAAAATCAAAAACCAAAAAATAATAGGAAATGCTTCCAGTTTCGCCTTAAGCGGTTTTGCTTAATTTTTTAAAGAATTTTTTCATCAAATACATTTATTATTTATCAACTCCACCCCTCATTGACGAGTCAACGAGCACTGTGACAAAAGAAGAAAATGAGATTTATTCCGTTCTAGAGTATACTCAGGGTTCAGGAACACTTCGGCTTATGGCCGGAAAAAAATGTTGAGTACATATTCGACGAGAAAGGCACTATCACCACTAGGTGGATTAACCTGGGTTTTTTCAATAACAAAGGTATCTCCAAAATTTTTTACGAATTTCTTGAAACAATCTCTCTTGGAAATTCCTTCAGCGATTACCTAAATAGTTCTTCAGTATTTTTTCTGCAATTTCTGAAAGAAAAAAACGCTGGATGAATATCTAAACAGACATCTAAATTTCTAAAAATTCCTTGTAAAACTACTTGAAAAAAAACTTTAGGAAATCACTTGATGAAATCTCCACATGGATTTCTGAAAGAAAACCTTCCGGAGTTCCGTGATCGAAAGGCGGATTCTTCTCAAAACTGTTAGCTTGAACAGGCTTGAATCTTTCATTCTATAAACGTATGAGTACAGTTCAGCGACCCTTAACATTCAGGTGTTAGGATTTTCTTAAGTGAAAAATTCTTCAGTAAAACCCCTGTAGAAGATAAAGGAAGTACTTTGAATGAATATCCGAATGGAGCTGAGGAAAGTTTTTAAAGAAATCCTTGGAGAAATGTTATAAGAACTTCCTGGAGAAACTTCTCGGTAAATACTTGGTGGAATTTCTGGAAAAATATTGAGGAATAGACAGGAAAACTCCTGTAGAAATCCTTAAATAAAATTCTACGAGGATTTTCTGATACTTTTCTT
Source organism: Aedes albopictus (assembly GCF_035046485.1). Taxonomy (NCBI): domain Eukaryota; kingdom Metazoa; phylum Arthropoda; class Insecta; order Diptera; family Culicidae; genus Aedes; species Aedes albopictus. Next base: position 290,955,090 of record NC_085138.1, on the reverse strand, counting down.
TGAGAAGTATGTGGTCGAATTTCTGAAAAAAAACCTGAATATCCATAGAAACGCATAGATAAGCGTCTGCAAAAATTCCTAGGAAAAACACTTGGAATTTTTTAAAGGAATTTCCGTAGGAACTCCTAGGAAATATTTTTGAATATTTATCTTCAATAAATCCGTGGAGAAGTGGAGAAACCAACAAAAGATTTTTTAAATTATATTGTTTGGAAGTAAATCTTTTTGGAAAATTCTAAAGGGATCACTGGAGAGATTTCCGATAAATATCTTAAACGAATCCCAAGAAAGCTTTCATAATCTATTGATGGTGGAGTAGCCGGAAGGGTTTCTGAAAAGAAATCCTAGATAATCCTAGTAGATTTTAAGACCCCTGTAGTAATTTCTACACGTGCACAGAAAAGGTAATTTTGTAAATTTTATAAATGCAAGATGTTCTAAAATACGGAATTCCTTGAGGATTTTCTAAAAAAATCCATGGAGCAATATCCGAAAAAAATCAGAGATGTTTTATAAAAAAGTTCCTGAATTAATTTCTAGAGTATTCTCAAGCATACTTTGGAGAAAATTCTGAAGAAAACTAAGAACTAATTACTGAAAGATTTCTCATTGAAATCTTCGAAGCCATGGCAGAATTTCTCCAAAATTCCCTGGAAGATTTTTTGAAGGAATCGCTGAAGTTATTTCTGAAGACATGAGAAATTGAAGAAATCTGTGGGGAAATTTTCCGAATATAACTTTGATAAACTTGGCGGGTAATCTTTGAATAAATTTCTAAATAAATCTCTGAAATATTTATTTTATGTGTATGGATTAACCTTCACGTTTATGGCACAAATTTCCCAAATGGAGGAGAACGTGCCTCTGTAGCCGACATACTGATACCTAACCTTCACGTACCCGACCCCCGACAACTCATTTATAAAATGCTGGCATCTCGTCTATTTTCAGCCGATTTTATTGAAGTCGCCCTTAAACGATTATAAATTGGTGCTCATTCATTATACTCGAGTGGCCATGCGATATCCGGAACCTTACCGGGGATATTTCAGATTGTGCTGGGGTCATGGGGGTGGCCAAAAATGCTAAAAGTGATTATTTCGTGTGTTATTGTATTTGAACCATCGATTTTCAGCAAATTTTTTGTTGCGAACAGTAAAACACAACTGCGATAACCAGATATGAATAAGTTGACCCATGCGTATCCCGGGACAGGTTCCGCGGGCCTCATTGGAGACAAATATGGTTTTCAACCTAAACATGCCGTATGACATATCAATCTTCATGATTTCGATGACTGAGTCAGAAACGATAGACTGAAGTCTGTATCAACTAATTTGGCCACCCCGGAACATTAAGCACAGGTTCCACGGGCAAAATAGACAAGTCCCCCACTCCCCGACCCCAGTACAATCCGGAATATCTCCGGAATGGTTCCGGATATTAGATGGCCCCTTCAGTAAAATAAATCGGATGTAAATCGACGAAATGCCAGCATTTTGAAAATGAGTTGTCGGGGGTCGGGTACGTGAAGGTTAATTAAGAAATCACTGGAAGAGGTCTCAATATTGCAGTTTTTTGCACGTGTATGGGCGCAAAAAAAATGAAAAACTTACAAAGCAATTTACTTTTTTACATATAGAAGGCCACAAAAAAATCATAGACGGTTTCTAATATTTAGAAGCAGCAGGGCGGAACAAAATTTTCTAACTTGAAAAAGGTGATTATTCTTTCAAATCGAGGAAGCGCAATGTTTTCAAAAAATGGCAAAAGTAATTTCGTGAAAAAAAACATATGAACAATCACTGAAGATAATATAGAAGGCTTTTCCGCCCTTATTCTTCTTCTTCTTTATGGCTCTACGTCCATATTGGGACTTGGCCTGCCTCGCTTCAACTTAGTGTTCTTTGAGCACTTCCACAGTTATTAATTGAAGGGCTTTCTTTGCTTGCCATTGCATGAATATGTATCTTGTGAGGCAAGTACAATGATACTCTATGCCCAGGGAGTCGAGAAAAAGTTTTCCGACCGGAACGGGAATCGAACCCGCCGTCTCCGGATTTACGATCCATAGCCTTAACCACTAGGCTAACTGGAGACCCGCCCTTCCAAAAGCATAATACTGATTTGGAATTGGAGCGCAAATCAAAGTTAAAATATCAAGAAGGAAGTTTTTCTTTTGCGAGCGCAACAATATCGATAAAAGAGGTGATTCCTAGAAAAGAGACAGAAAAAAATCTAATTCCCCATTCTATACCACAGCTTATCATCCCCTTCGGACGGGCCGCTAAAAGCTTATTCACAAGGGCAATTTTTGTAAATCCATGAGTGTGCAGAAATATGAAAAACCACGAGATTTTCTTATATTTGGGAGAGCGTATATCAGTGTAATCAGTGTAATCATCGCAGCAACGCACTCTAGATTGATTTCATTTCAATTACTATGAATTTCTTCCCGGCTAATTAAAAATTATCATTTTCACTATTTTCATACTTTTTAAAATGGTTTTCGTAACTTTTTGTACATATAAACACAGCCACCACAAATACGAATCGATCCGTGCAAGAGTCATGCTGATTAGACCTCTTCATAAAAAATGAAATTTCTCGAATTCAGCCAGTCACCCCCACATCTTAATTCTAATGCTGAAACATACTTCTGGTCAAATTTTCAGCTAAATTGGTGAAGATTTCGAGGTGCCTCAAGTCAAAATAGTGTTTTTTGGTCATTTTTCGCCTTTAAAAAATGCCCGTGGAGGCTAGAAGCCATATAAAATATCGTGGCAACCCTTAAATGAAAGATATGTCTATTCGTTACAACTTTTGTGAACATTATGTACTGATAGGAGGATGTTTTGATCATATTTATCCATTTCTCAGACATGCAAGTATGCTAAAAAGTTACATTTTACAACAGTTTTTGTTCTACGAAATTCAAATACTCAATATTTATCAAAATTTTCAAACCATTATATGATTACCCACAATATTCTGAACAATATTGCCATACATCATTTTCTTACCCGATCTAAGGAAAAAATCACAAAAATCGAAAAGTAGAAGCTATTCTTAGTTTTTTGATATCTGGGGTTGACGCAATTGCTCGCAGGCAGAAAAATCAAACATAGTAGCTTTGCTTTTTCTTGATGATTGCAATGATTGATCATTGATTCAAGTGACAGGTTGGCACAAGTACACATTGCCTTAACAAAAGTGGCATATAATGTACCTCAGTAGAACATGAGAAATGGTTCAGATGGTAAGGCTTTGGACTGGCAAACCAAAGGTTCAGAGTTTGAATATAAGACCATTTGTATAGTTTTTTTTATTATCAAACTGGTAATATCAACTAGCACTTGAAGTGCAAAAATAAATGAAAAAATTTCATTATTTCATTTTGCTTGCATTACTATCCCTTTGGCTAGCGTTAGGGGAAACCGCATGAACTAGCGCATGCATGTACGCATTATTCTGACAGAATGATAAAACTTTCATTGCTTGCGTAGTTGAAAATCGGGCACGCTAATTTATTTCTTAAACCGTACTTCGATTCTTACGTCGGACTGTTTGGCTGAGTAGCGGATCACATCCGCTCATTAGGATCAAATCACATCGTCGGATGACATCTTCCGACGCGAGTTCCGACGTTAGGTTTAACGCTTAGATTTGTAGGAAAACCATTGCAGAAAAAAAATTGAAAAATGCACATTTGACACAAATTCAAACTCTGAACCTTTGGTTTGCCAGTCCAAAGCCTTACCATCTGAACCATTTCTCATATTCTACTGAGGTACATTATATGCCACTTTTGTTAAGGAAATGTGTACTTGTTCCAACCTGTCACTTGAATCAATGATCAATCATTGCAATCATCAAGAAAAAGCAAAGCTACTATGTTTGATTTTTCTGCCTGCCAGCAGTTGCGTCAACCCCAGATATCAAGAAACTCAGAATAGCTTCTACTTTTCGATTTTTGTGATTTTTTCCGTAGATTGGGTAAAAAAATGATGTATGGCAATATTGTTCAGAATATTGTGGGTAATCATATAATGGTTTGAAAGTTTTGATAAATATTGAGTGTTGGAATTTCGTAGAACAAAAACTGTTGTAAAATGTAACTTTTTAGCATACTTGCATGTCTGAGAAATGGATAAATATGATCAAAACATCATCCTATCAGTACATAATGTTCACAAAAGTTGTAACGAATAGACATATCTTTCATTGAAGGGTTGCCACGATATTTTATATGACTTGAGGCACCTCGAAATCTTCACCAATTCAGCTGAAAATTTGACCAGAAGTATGTTTCAGCATTAGAATTAAGATGTGGGGGTGACTGGCTGAATTCGAGAAATTTCATTTTTTATGAAGAGGTCTAATGCTGATCGGTTCATTCGTTCTTGAGTTTTGTTGCCTCAAAGGAACTTCAAACTCATTTTTATATATATAGATATGAGGGCGCAAAAACTTAAATACCATATAGGCGATTCAGCTCTTTTTAGGATGCGAACGAGTACATTCCAATGTCATAAATAAAACTTTTCTACAAGTTCATATTCGCGCAAGTTGGAATATTCACAAAATTCAATTTAATTTAAATTTGTATGGGCGTAAAATATCTAAAATCACTTTGGAGATTTTTATAAAAAGCGTAAAAAAATTACAATAAATATCAAAACAGAGAATCTTTATACAATTGCATACTTGTAGAAGAATTGAAAATATATTTTGTCTTATATACTTTGAATATTATCGGCAGGTTTGTTCTCCTCGCTATGATGTGTGTGTGTGTCCGCCAACCTGCCTGAGATTTCATCGAATAATTTTGCTTGGTTGGGAATGATTTGAGGCCACATTTGCGTTCAACATGTTTCTAAAACTGCCCATGACGAAGATAACAAAACTGCCGATAATAAATAAGTTCCTCTATTTGAGGGCGCTCAGATCGTACCCACGAGAAAAGTTTTGAGGGTTAAACCCTTTCCATTGCTAAGTTCCATATAGTAAGTGTCCCTCCGCCTTTTACTTTCAGAAAATTTTTTACGAAAATGCCGCCTTTTTTGTGCACAAACCAGAAGGGCGCAAACATATCGAAAAAAAAAAATCAGCAAAGTGATTTTCTTATATTCAGTAGCGTGAAAACTTTTCCTAATTTCACACAGTTATTTTCTAACATGTATGGAAGTACAAAAATTTAAACACTACATATGTTGCTCTTCTTATATTTGTGAGGGCGCTCATGCTGGGAGTTGAAACATTTCTTTTCAGTTTGACTTAGAGGTGAAATTCCTATATCGTGAATGAGACTTCCTCACTCGTATATAGGCGCAAAAATTAAGAATATTCATAGAGTCATATCTGCTGATATTCGTAAGGGCGGAAAATACCTAAAACCACATAAACGAGAAAAAATAACAATACCGCAATAAAGATTTTTATACAATTATTTGAGAAAAACAATTGGAGGGCAATTTTTTCTCACATTGGGCCAAGCTCGTGCCCAAGAGAGGGTTAACCCCCTCTCATCACCTTAGTTTCATACACTTGGCGCCTTTTGCTGAAAATACGAAGTGTCAAATTGTATTTATATTAATTAAAATAAAAAAAATAAAAAAAAATGAAAATACGAAAAAAAAATTCCATGCCGCCTTTTCAGCAAATCACCGAGGCGATTTTATTATATCCAGTAGGGCGGAAACAATTCCAAAGTTCACTGAAAAGTTATTTTCTTAAATATATGGAAGCGCAAAAAAATGAAAAGGTTATTATAATTGCGAGGGCGCTCATACATGGAGCTAAAAAAAATTGTTTTTTCATCTCAAGAGCTGGTTACTCAGTGAGTAACTTGGAGTAACCACGATGACACCACTGATTACGCTTTACTCAGACACCATGTAGGCTTAAAAAGATCTTAAATATGGCAACTAATTTCTTATGTTTTCCGGCTTGTAAACAATGAAACATCATGGAAAAAAACGTGTTCATTATTCGATACTTTTCATAAGCAATTTATAAAATAATGTTTTAAGCAAGGCTCTTTGCTCCGGATTATACTCCGAAGCAAATATCACTCACAATATTTACAGCTTCTCATACCCCATTCAACCTGCCAGAAGCCGAGTGCAATCAGTTTTTCCCGACATCTCAGGTGCACGATCAGTCTATGAATCTACGACCGACCCGCATCGTTTCCCACACAGTCACCTTTACCCACCATCAGCCAGACTGGAACGCAGTCACCAGCCTTGCAGATGCGCACCGTATAGCCACACTCATAGCCATATTTATAGTGAATGCACCACATAAAACGAATCCCGTACAACTTTCAAAAATCAAATTCCAGCGTAAAATCACCTCAACCAGCAGTTAGCAGTGGTGGCAGTAGTGGTGCGGTACCAGATCAGCTGATGAGCCAGCCAACAACCACTCGAACAAGATCAAAATGTCGTGAGACAAATTCTCGCTCCTCCCTCCCTGGTGGACCCCCGTTACTTCTCGCTAGGGGATTTCCCTATAGCTTTATGTGTGACATTTACACGCTTTCGAAAGCAGAGCAGCGCAGCACACGGGATTCGCTACGGCTCGGCTACAAAGTTCCTGCTGAGCCAACACGGGGAGATTTATCCACTTCGATAGAGACTTCATAGCTGATATACTACGACTCGTCGTCGAGGTTCCCTCTCGCATCAGCCGCCGTTCGCTCTAATCAAATAAATTTATCATCCAATGGCGACGCATGCGCGTCTTCTTGATCGCACTAATGGCAGGGAGATGGACTGCGTAGTCGACGAAATGGTTTCCCTATGGTGTTAAATGCGCCTTTTGGGGCTAAGTGGCTCCTCCAGGTTATGAGCTAAAAGTCGTCCGTTGAGAGGCTCTCGTCCTTATACATGCACAATTTGGATGAGGCACGAAGCCTTTGCTGGATGATATGAGCTTCTGGTAGAACTTCTATGAATCTTGAGAATGGCACAGCAGTTCCAATTCTTCCGAAAGATGTGAATTGTGGGTCGGCTGCTTCCGCTTCTGTCTGTACCGTTTCACATTCTGTCGGGCACCATGCTGCAGCATTACCGCTCGCGTTGCGTTTTTCTCTCCAATAACCGCGCTACATTCCTGGTCGAACCAATCGTTCCATTTACTCCGTTCCAGTACCCTATATTGCTTCCAGTTGCGTTGTTTTTGATTCATACAGTGGCCGCCGTCAGTACCGTACATGATTGATTACGGAGAGTTATAGGTTAGTTCCACGATAGGTCCTGACGTCGGAGAAGTGCCATCCAACCCTGTAACTTCCTGTCATCGATCTGAATTTCTCCTCTTGACGCATTTGGTTCCACTCACCCCCAAGCTGATCGGCACCCGGTGACATTATGGATGCTTAATGGCTGTCATCTGCTTCGCGCGGGTAAGTGAGATGCTATCTTTGTTAGCTCTCCACCGAGCGAAACGCATAATTAGTCCGATCTAGGTTGATCGATTTCGGCTTTTTAAACCGATAAATCTCTTCGCATGGCGTTTACGATTTCCAAAATCAGGTTCGTTTTCTGGTTTAACTGGAGATTTGATCCATTTTTTCTACACACTTCTAACGCTCGTCCAAACGCACACGTGGTACAAAAACGCTTGCCTACCGGTAGACGTTTCTTTCATTGAATCGCGCAACAAGGGTGGGAGCACAACACTGACTGAATGGAAAGTGCGCCGGCTTTCCTCCTTGAAACTCCGCCCATTGTTGTTGTTTGCCGTTTCATTTCACCGAGTGCGCTCGTTCGCTAGCGATGCGAACGTAAGCCCCCGACCCACCACTACTCGATGAAAAGAGAGAGGTGCGAGTAATAGTGCGCAGCATGGACAAAATAAAAAGTTGAACAGTCGCACCACCAGCAACGGTTGGTCCGTCGTTGTCGTCGGGTCGGTGCGGTGACGTCCGATGTTCGATCGGAGAGAGAGGGAGATTTTCATCGCCGTTTCGCATCAGTTTTATGAGGCTCACATTTCCGTCATCAGCCGTCGACACACAAGTTTGGCTATCGTCCGTCATCGCGCCGGCGACTGTGTGCGACAGAGAAATGTCGCACATGAAATGGGTGCAATGAATGGATGTAATGGAATGGAAGTGATCTGATAAAGCTGATGTCTAGCGTTGACGCAATAGATCTTTTTGGTCAAGTTGGAGGGAGCAGGGAGATGGGTTTTGTAGCAAGAAAAGATTTTAAGGAAAGGGTAATTTTAGTTTATGGTCCTTCGGAAAGTAGGGGGTTGGTGTCAGGTCCTACGAGCCAGCCGTAAAAACCATTGTAACGGAAAATCAGCAACAGAATAATACGAACCGAGATCGACCAACGGCAACGACCCCAGCGAACAAAAAGGACTTACGATTGGAAACTCGGTACGTGGACCTGCCGATCTCTCAACTTCATTGGGAGCACCCGTATACTTGCCGAACTACTGAAGAACCGCGGGTTCGGCATCGTAGCGCTGCAGGAGGTGTGTTGAACAGAATCCATGGTGCAAACACACGAGAGCTGGGAACAGCTTTCATCGTGATGGGTGATATGCGGAGGCGCGTGATCGGTTGGTGGCCGATCGACGAAAGAATGTGCAGGTTGAGGACCAAGGGCCGATTCTTCAACTTCAGCATAATAAACGTGCACAGCCCACACTCCGGAAGCACTGATGATAACAAGGACGCATTTTACGCGCAGTTCGAACGCGAGTACGATCGTTGCCCAAGCCACGACGTCAAGATCATCATAGGAGATTTAAACGCTCAAGTAGACCAGGAGGAGGAATTCAGACCGACGATTGGTAAGTTCAGCGCCCACCAGCAGACGAACGAAAATGGCCTACGACTCATTGATTTCACCGCCTCCAAAAACATGGCCATACGTAGCACCTTCTTCCAACACAGCCTCCCTTATCGTTACACCTGGAGATCACCACAGCAGACGGAATCTCAAATCGAACACGTTCTGATTGACGGACCGCACTTCTCCGAAATTATCGACGTCAAGACCTATCGTGGCACAAACATTGACTCCGACCACTATCTGATGATGGTCAAACTGCCCCCAAAACTCTCCGTCATCAACAATGTACGGTACCGGCGACCGCCACGATACAACCTAGAGCGAATGAAACAACCGGAAGTTGTCTCAGCATACGCACAAAATCTCGAGGCCGCGTTGCCAGACGAGAGCGAGCTCGATGAGGTCCCTCTAGAGGACTGCAGAAGTATTGGTATATACGAGCGAAGTGAACCGTACCGGAGTAGTTAAAAACACGTCTATCTTGATTTGTGGTTGAACATGGAATAAGCTTTATTTGTAATGACACTTACTGACTAACAAACTTTCAATGATTACTTTGATGATCATTGCGCTGCGTTGCAACTCCAATACTCCTCCTCAACGCTGCTATTCTAATCCGCATTTCTTACGTAGGGTCTCAACGCGAACTCGGGAGAGTGGATTAGTCATCAAATCAGCAAGCATCAGTTCAGTGGGGCAATAAACGTAATTGACTATTCCAGTCTGCTTCAAATCCTTGGCAAAGTGGAATATTGTTGCTATGTGTTTGGTCCGATTGCTGAACTTATCAATCCAGCATTTTGAGGCAGCTTTGATTATCCTCATTTATTGTAATGGTTGGTTGATTTTCTCCTAAGTCTTTCAGTAACCGCTGCAGCCAGATTGCTTCTTGTGAGGCTTCCGAAAGTGACACAAATTCCGCTTCAACTGTCGATAGTGACACACATGTCTGCTTACGGCATGTCCAAGATAGTGTTCCTCCGTTGAACTTGAAGATGAATCTGCTATTCGATTTTTGAACCTCGCGATTTTCCGCCCAGTCTGCATCCGCGTGTCCTATCAGTCCTGAATGATCGTCCTTTTTGCTCAGTTTGAGCTTCACGTTAATCGTTCCCTTAAGATACCGGACCATATGCTTCAACTCAAGTCCAATCTTGCTGAGTGGGAGCGGTTATCTTTCGGCTCATGATGGCGATTGCTGCAGCAATATCAGGTCGAGTATTCACTGCGATGTACAAAAGTTGTCCTACTAGCTTCTGGTACTGCCTGTTGTCTGGGAGAGGGATCTGCTTGTCATTATTCTTACCATAACCGGAATCTAATGGAATGTTGGACGATTTCGCATCATCTAGCCCGGCGGATTTTACAACTTCACTGATGTACTTCCTTTGACAAAGGTAGAAGTCTCCTGCTTCATCTCGCTCCACTTTAATTCCCAGGTACCACTGGATGTCACCGAGACTGCTGATTTCAAAATTCTTCCTCAAGGCCAGTTCCAGGGGTTTGATAATTTGCTCATCTTCGCTTGCTACAACTAGATCATCGACGTAGTCCAGTATGTTACACCATTTTCCTTTAACTTCTTTCTTCTATAAGCACGGATCCGACTCACATCTACGAAATCTAGCTTCCTCTAACACTTCTTGCAGTCGCTGGTTCCACGAACGTGCAGCCTGCTTCAAACCATATATGCTTTTCTTCAGTCGGCAAACCTTGTTCTCCATACCTGCTACAGCATATCCAGGCGACTGCCTCAAAAATATCTCCTCCTCAAGGTTGCCGTATAGAAACGCCGTCTTCACATCGTACTGCTTGACCACCATTCGTTTCTTGGCCGCCACAGACATCAGGGTACGGAAGGTTGTTTGGCGGACTACGGGAGCAAACACTTCGTCATAGTCGGCTCCATATCTCTGGCTAAAACCTTGAGCTACTAACCTTGCCTTGTGCCGGATTACCTCGCCGTTCTTGTCGTGCTTCACCTTGAACACCCATTTGCAGCCGATAGCACGCCTTCCTCTGGGTAGGTCAACCAGGTCCCATGTTTCATTGCAATCCATCGAATTGAGTTCATCCTCCATTGCCTTTCTCCACTGGATACTATTGCCTCCTTGAAAGTCTTCGGCTCCTGCTGAATGGTCCATTGATTGAGTTAAGCACACGTACCTTTCCGGTGGTTTTCTTTGATTTATTCTTTCGGATCGTCGGGTTACAGGCTCGACTTTTCCTACGTCATCCGGTGTCCCTTAATTGTTTTCAGGATCGCCCCACTCGTCATCATCATCGGATTCTCCAGCATTCGGATCGATAACTTCATCATCTTGTCGAACGTCCTTAACACGCACGCTTCGTAAAGGAATCACGAGGTCTTCCAAGTCCACACCATCCGTTGGTAGGCAACTGTCCAGGAACTTGAAATCGTGACTCACCGTGATTTTTCCGCTTCTTGGATCCACTAGCCGGTGCGCCTTGAAGACTTCACTGTATCCAACATACTTGAGCTTGATTGCTTTGCTGTCCAGCTTTCTTCGTTTCTCGTTCGGAACATGGCAGTACGCATCCACTCCAAATCGTTGAATGTGTCCCAAATTCGGTTTCTTGCCAAACCATCGCTCATATGGTGTACCAGAGATCGAGCGAGAAGGTAGACGATTCTGCAGGTAATTTGCTGTTAGGACGATGGCTTCTCCCCAGAAACGATGATCCATCTTGGCATCTATCAGCAACATCGGGCCATTTCCACCAAGTGCCTATTTTTTCTTTCCGCAACTCCATTTTGTTGAGGGGTGTATGGAGCAGTAAACTGGCCCAGAATCCCGTTCCGCTTCAGAAATAATCTTACACGCTTGCCAGTGTACTCACCTCCATTATCGGAATGAATTACCTTCGGTTTCTTGTCGAACTGTTTTTTCGCCATCTCTACGTATTCCTGCAGTTTCTTCAGGGCATCTGATTTGTTCCGCAGGATGTAGACTACCGTGTATCTGCTGTAGTCATCGATGAATGTCAGGAAATATTTTCGTCCCCCAATGGTACTAGTCCGCATCGGTTCGCAAATATCGGTATGGACCAGATCCATTACTGCTGACGTTTGACTCTCAGACATCTTCGGAAAAGCTTCTGTTCATTTTACCTTGAATGCACGCTTCACAAATGTCCTTGCAGCTACACCCCTTCACAGACTTTCCAAGGGCCAAATCTTTGAGCTTCAAAACTGCATTGCAATCTCGATGGCCAAGCCGCCGATGCCAGACATGGATACACTCGCTAGCCGAAGTCACCAATGACGCAGACTCATTGCATTGCTTCATTACAAACAAACCTCGTTCAAACTCAGCAACTGCACCGATCGTTCCGATTTTCGCTCCGGTTTCATCGAACGTCACACTGAATCCCTTCTTCACCAGTCGCTTGACGGATGTAAGGTTTGACTTCATGTCAGGTACATACAGCACTGCTTCCAGCATTATCACTCGGCGGTTGCCTGCACCATCAAACACTACAATCTTTCCAGATCCCCGACCTTTGGATTCAGCCTTCATCCCGTAAGCAACCCAAACAGCTTCCAGAACCGTTTCATCCAGGGTGTCAAACAACTCGCGACGATTTGAGATATGGCACGTTGCTCCAGAATCCAGAATCCACTTGTCCTCATGCTTCATCATATTTCCGGTCCAAAACGCCCAGTTCTCCTCTGTGTCATCATCCTGCACCACGGTGTTCGCTTTCTGTTTCTTGGTGATCCTCGGTTGTTTTTTTTTCTCAGCCTTCCAAGCCTTGAACTTCCCGCAATCGATCTTCTGGTGACCCGGTTTCTTGCAAAAGTAGCACCGGTCAGAAGCACTCTTTCTCCCGACTTGCATAGCGGTTTCGGAGGTATCCGGGTACGTGGAATGGAATCGACGGAACTAACAGTTCGACGAAGAGTGCAGAACGGTTTTGGAGGAGAAGAACGCAGCAGGGGCGGCAATGCTGCAGCAAGGAACCCGACAGAACGTGGAACGTTACAAACAGAAGCGGAAACAGCAGACCCGCCTCTTTCGGGAGAAAAAGCGCTGCCTGGAAGAAGTGGAGTGCGAAGAAATGGAGCTGCTGTGCCGTTCCCAAGAAACACGAAAGTTCTATCAGAAGCTCAACGCATCCTGCAACGGCTTCGTGCTGCGAGCCGTAATATGTAGGGATGGGATAAAGACGGAGGCCTCTTGACGGACGGACGTGAGGTGATCGAAAGGTGGAAGCAGCACTTCGATCAGCACCTGAATGGCGTGGTGAACGTAGGCACGGGAGGAAACGACGACGCCATTGCAGCGGAGGACGGAAATGAACCAACTCCTACGCTGAGAGAGGTTAAGGATGCCATTCACCAGCTCAAAACCAATAAAGCAGCTGGTAAGAAAGGTATCGCAGCTGATCTCATCAAGATGGGCCCAGAAAAGTTGGCCACCAGTCTGCATTGGCTGATAGTCAGGATCTGGGAAACCGAACAGCTAGCGGAGGAGTGAAAGGAAGGGGTAATCTGCCCCATTCACAAGAAAGGCGACCATTTGGAATGTGAGAACTTCGGGGCGATCACTATTTTGAATGCTGCCTACAAATTGCTATCCTAGATCATCTTCTGTCGTCTGTCACCTAAAACGAATGAGTTCGTGGGAAGTTATCAAGCCGGCTTCATCGACGGCCGGTTGACAACGGACCAGATCTCTACCGTACGGCAACTCCTCCAGAAATGCCGTGAATACCAGGTCCCAACGCATCACCTGTTCATCGACTTAAAGGCGGCATACAACAGTATCGACCGCACAACGCTATGGAGAATCATGGACGAAAACAGCTTTCCTGGGAAGCTGACTAGACTGATTAAAGCAACGATGGACGGTGTGCAAAACTGCGTAAGGGTTTTGGGTGAACTATCCAGTTCATTCGAATCTCGACGGGGTCTGCGACAAGGGGATGGACTCTCATGCCTACTCTTCAACATCGCTCTGGAAGGTGTGATGCGACGAGCCGGGCTCAACAGCCGGAGAACGATTTTCACAAAATCCGGTCAATTTGTGTTCTTTGCGGACGACATGGACATTATCGCCAGAACATTTGGAATGGTGGCAGAGCTGAACACCCGCCTGAAACGCGAAGCAGCAAAGGTCGGACTGGTGGTGAATGCCTCAAAAACAAAGTACATGCTGGTAGGTGGAACCGAATACGACCGGATCCGTCTGGGTAGTAATGTTACGATGGACGGGGATACTTTCGAGGTGGTGGAGGAATTCGTCTACCTCGGATCCTTACTGACGGCTGGCAACAACGTGAGCCGTGAAATTTGAAGGCGCATCATCAGTGGAAGTCGGGCCTACTACGGGCTCCAGAAGAAACTGCTGCCGAAAAAGATTCACCCTGGTGCGTGGTGCACGTACAAAACGCTAATACGACCGGTGGTCCTCTGCGGACACGAGACATGGACCATGCTCGAGGAGGACCTGCAAGCACTCGGAGTTTTCGAGCGACCCGTGTTAAGGACGATCCTCAGCGGTGTGCAGGAGAACGGTGTGTGGCGGAGAAGGATGAACCACGAGCTCGCTGCACTTTTCGGCGAACCCAGCATCCAGAAGGTGGCCAAAGCAGGAAGGATACGATGGGCAGGGCATGTTGCAAGAATGCCTGATAACAACCCTGCAAAACTGATGGTGTTTGCTACTGATCCGGTTGGCACAAGAAGGCGTGGAGCCTGCCAGGTCTGGAGGTACGCGACAGAGGATGGAGAGCGGCCGCCACAAACCGAGTATTGTGGCGTACTATTGTTGATTATGTCTTGTCTTAATTGTGATATTGAACAAATTAATGTAAATGTATGCAGTGTTGGTAAACTCACACTCAAAGCATACTCATGAACCGCTCCTGCGTGAGCAAACTTGCACGCGATTCTGAATCGTTTTCTCACGCGCGAGAATTTCATGCAAAATCTCGCACTCACGAGTCAAGCGCCGAAATCTCGTTCGCTTGTAAAACGAATCCAAATCAATTTGAACGGCATTCAATGTTGTTGTACGCTAGATTTGCTTTTGTTCTACCATACAATCCTGAAAACTTCGATGTAAACATTAAGAACACCGAGAAATAAAGGAATGAGTGAAATCATGAGTCAACTCATGCATGATTTTTTCGGTGGTGAGTTTGGCGAGTCAAGAATCGCGCGTGAAACAACTCAACTATGAGATTTGAGAATTTGAGTTTTTACCAACACTGAATGTATGTACCTTCTCGATTTAGCTGAAATTAGAAGGCGAATAGTGTCTAAGCTTCGCTATCAACTAAGCTCACAACTCTTAGCAGGTAGACTTAGTCTTCGACTGATTGGAAGCATCAGTTAAGAACTGATGAGGATCAGAGAATTTTGGACGCTCCTACCCGGTTGTTGGCTCACCATTTTGATGTTTTGCTTGTTATTATCGTCTTGATATTGATTGGCCTACAGTAGTGATAGAGACACACGTGGTGGTGCAATATCAACTGACAGGACTGGAATTGTGCAGCCCTGGATGTTGGCCGCCACCATCACAACCGCCGCTATAATCGATCTTCAGAAACACCCTTCCCTGTGTCTTCGGTCTGCTAATCGTTATCGAGCGGCGGCAATTGCGCTGAGCGTCTCTCTGAACCTACCGAAGCTAAGTACTGATCAATCTAATCTGTTGGCGCTAAACTACCCACGTTAATACCATTCGCTGGACTGGTTGGATCGGCCACTGCAATCACTTCGATCGGAATAGTATGGAAGAAATTATGCTGAAATACGCGCGTTGATGGTTTAGCAGTCAGGCATTTTAATGATTTTTACGATGTCATAAAATATTACTCATAAATATAAATATTTTTTTGTGAACGGAGTGACTGGACGATTGTTGATATTTCATGGACAAGCGATGAAGTTTATATGATGATTGCGGAAAAATTAAGATGTTTCAAATTCTCTCGGATAGACCGTCGCGGCTAGGTTTGCATGAATACAAAGTAATAGTTGTTTGGGTGTGAGTGGGGAACGATGGACGATTAGCAACGTTGTGATGGGCCTGGTTAAACATTGATCAACCTCATCCGGAGGAATGTGGAACTTGTAACATAAATCGTTGGGAAATGTTTGATTACGATCGGTGTTCCACTTCCCATAATTCTCCGCCATTCGATCATCCATTTAGCAAGACATCACAATAGGACCAGGCGTCAGCGGGAATTATTTATTCATACGCCTGCCAGCAACACTTGTAAAATGCTAATCCACCGTCCACCGACATCTCCTATTTCTGTCGACCATGCGGACAGTCGTTGCGACGAAGGTCTATCTCTGGTTTCCTACAATCCATACCGGCTCCCATGCAACGGAACCCCACTCTGTTAACCTTAATCCAGGCGCAGGCGACCAAACCAACCAACCAGAGCTATTCAAGAAGAGTTGACTCGTCTTGAAATTAATATTGCTACCATTTGCTCACGATCGCCGTCCATTTCGAGGTCGGATTGAAACCTGAACCCTTGGAGCCCCGCGCTCGCTCAAACTTCATCTCCAATCCCGGGAAAGCAACCGCAGCATTCGATAAGACACGATGATTGGACCGACGAACAGCCAAAGAATTATCATTCCAGTTCGATTCTTGTGTCACCATGATATGCTCCTGCGGACTGGGTTTGTGGCCGTCGTCGTCTGACGGAAGAAATTAAGCGCCGCGACAAGTTTCCCGTAGGGGTATGCGATGTTTCGCAGTTGTATTGATGGAAACGTTCGTATATCCCGCATAATCTTAGTCTTCACTCCACTCGCTTACCAGCCAATGGAGAAAGAACATGACTTCTGTTTATGATAATTTGCCTATGAGAACATACCGCGGCACTCATCTTAGACGGACGGGGAATTCAAGGAGCCAATAGACCTGACCATGAATTTTGCAAACAACACCGAAACCAGTAGCGCCCGGCTACCGTGTAGTCGTAGAGGAGGAGAAAATTATACTCGAATATATTTGCGGGGAATCGAGAAACACGGTCACGAAGAAACCAAACGGTATTGTTCCCCGTATGTGATGAGCTGGTACACAAGGGCCTGAGGAGGGAAAAACATGAGCCCACATGATGTTCACCAGCATGTAGTGGCTTCTGGTTCTTGATTCTGCACTTTTCCACCGGTTCCACGGTATGTCATCCTTCCATCGAATCACACGCGAATCCCAAACGGAGGAGAGCCCTACGCCGCCGGAGGCTCAATTATGATGATGATCGTTCGTAATATCTGCCCCAATATCATAACTCTCAATTAATCGCAAAATTATGCAACAGTAACGATGCAAATGTAGAAATGTATGTAATCGTTTTTTCATTGTCTGTCTGCCCTTTCGTTCAACCTTTCCTACCAACAGGGTTTGAACCTGCGCAGAGTGGCGCTTCAAGTCATTCCGTGTTGTCTGGAAGTTGCAAGATGTTACGAACAAACATGTGGGATTGTAGAATGCAGTCAGAGTTTGGGGTATGATTGTTGCTATGTGTTACATTTTCGTGTGCTTTATGATCCTCTTCCGATGAGAGCTTGTGACATACTTCATTATTGCACACTCGTTGAATAAGTTCATTTGTTGCAATCGGACAGAAATCGTTCAACGCAATTCTAACAATCAATGATGTATTCAAAGCAGTTTTTAAGAGCGGAATACAAAAAGTGAAACTACAAAAATGCGGTACCCGAAACTGGGAAAATATAACATGAAAAAGGTCATGTCATCAACTTTGAGGAAGATAACAAAAAAGTTCATGAAATCATGAAGCATGCACCCTGAAACTATGAACTTAGTTTATAAAAACATAAGCATGATGCATTATTCTAGTCTTTGTCATTTATAATACATATTTTACTGGGAAAAATTGCGAGCTGGGTCATGAAATTCTGGAGAATGTACTCTGGAAGCATGAGCCCAATTGAAGAAAACATAAGCATGGTTCTTAGAATTACTTGTTTTGTCACTTATAATTCAAATGTTGTTGACGTGAAATGGCAAGCAATGTCATGAAATCAGGAAACATCCACTCTGTAATCATTATGTTTACGGTAACAGAGGGTATGCTTCCTAATTTCATGATTCTAGAGAATGTTATTTATGATTCACTAGCTATCCCGGCAAACATTGTACCGCCTGCCTACGGCGTTTTTTTTAAATAAAAAAAATCAGTTGTTTTGATTCATGCTAATATGACTCAAAGTCACGTTTACAAGCATCAGCGTTATGATATCATGACTTAGCCCTGTGATTCTATGACTTAGCATCATGATATTTCATTTCTGAAAACGAGATTAGCTTCGTATAACATTTTTCACAGTCGTTAGTTATGGTCCTGAAAAAGTTTTTAATTGTTCATAATAACCATCGTATATGTCATGATATCATGACTTGATGTCATGATATCATGACTAGTTGTCATGTAATCATGAAACGACTGGCTTGCATTGTATAATATATATATAAAATCTGTTGTTTTTATTCATGATTGTATGACTCGAAGTCTCAAAGTCATGTTACCAGGAATCAAAGTTATGATTTTATGACACAGCCCTATGATTCCATGACCTAGCGCCATGATAACAAAACTTATCGTCATGATATTTTATTTTGGAAAAAGAGAATAGTTTCGCATAACGTTTTTCGCACTAGTGACTTCCCAAGTAACATTGTTTAGTCAAATCAACTGGAAGAGGTTTTTAGAACCATTATTAAACCCAAATTAAAGGTATTATGTATTATGAAGGGTCTCAATACCTCTACAAGATTAATTGGTCAGACAAATGTTTTCTTGAGTTCTGGTTCTGAAAAAGTATTTAATTGTTCATGACAATCATCGTTTAGTCATGATACCATGACTTGTCATGTTGTCATGAAACGGCAGGCATGGATTGTGTAATTTTTAGCGGCGCAAAATCTGTTGTTTTCATTCATGATTGTGTGACTCGAAGTCTTCCCAAGTAACAAACGTGTCATAGAAGAGTCACGACGGCGCAAGTTTTTTGTTGCGCAGAAGTCAATGTGCGTTACTTCTAGCAAGTAAGGGGATGTTCATAAACCACGTAGACCAAAATTTGGCCATCTCAGGCCCCCTCCCCTCTCCACCCTCGTAGACTTTTGTCCATACAAAAATTTTGAAATTTGTATGGAGCGTACACTTTGGCCAGACAACAACCACCCCCACCCCCCCCCCCCCCAAAAAGTCTACGTGGTTTATGAACGGCCCCTAAGTATTCATTTGTAAGAAGTAAGTCCACAGTGACTCCTGCACAACAAAAACCTGCACTGCCGTAACTCTTCAGCGACAAGTGTGTGTTAACAGGAATCCGAGCTATGATATAATGACTCAGTCCTATGGTTTCATGACTTAGCGCCATGATGACATGACTTAGCGTCATGATGCTTTAGTTCTGAAATCGAAATTAGTTTCGCATAACATTCTTCGCAGTCGTGAGTTCTGGTCCTGAAATAGTATTTTATTGTTCATGTTAACAATTGTTTATGTCATGACATCATGACTTATGTCATGTTATCATAAAACGACAGGCTTGCATTGTGTTATGTTAAGCGGCGCCAGAATCTGTTGTTTTGATTCATGATTGTTTGATTCGAAATCATGTTTACAGGAATCAGAGTTATGATTTTATGACTCAGGTCTACGGTTCTATGACTTCGCGCTATGATATTTTATTTCTGAAAACGAGAAAAGCTTCGCATTACGTTTTTCGCAATAGTGACTTCTGGTCCTCAAAAAGTTTTTAATTCAGGATAACCATTTTTTAGGTCATGAAATCATGGCTTGTTGTCAAGTTATCGTAAAACGGCAATGTATATGATTATCATGATTTTTTGATAATAAATCCGACAATATTTTTTCCGTTGTGTATTTATCATTAAAACATCTTCTACGGCCATATCATGACGATCCACTTGGTTTTCATCAAAGGCTTTTCGACGTTGCTTACGGTTTTCAAAGGTTTTGAGGAGTTGCAAACTATATTTCAAGCAGAAGGACAGCACGAAATTCATTAGCGGACGCCACCAATCGCTCCCAAATTGTGCATAGTATATGCTGATTTATCGACCGTATTCTATTAATAACTTGATGATTTTGTGGCTATATCGGTCTCTTTCTACTCATAGTATAAGGGAGTAGAGATCAAAGTGGATAATGAAATGATAGATGTGATAGAATTCGCTAGGTAGCGAACAAGTGTGAAAATTTTTATAGAAGGTGAAATTAGGCAAGTAGGCCATGTATTGAACGAATACATCGAATGCGTGAAACTTCTGCCGTGCGACCTGTGCTTTTAAACAGTCCTTTGATCTCTACTCCCTTATACTATGAGTAGAAAGAGACCGATATAGCCACAAAATCATCAAGTTATTGTGCATAGTTGTTCTAGACGCTAATATGGACCGACGAATCTTTGTTCCGGGTTGATGCGGTCAAATTTTAACTGTCCCATACAACGTTGACCCACTCTAATACACACAGTACATTTTGAATATATCTCCGCCATTTTTCGCAGTCCGTATAACTTGTGGACGAGTCCTATAAACGCTCCGTCTAGTGTCATTCCAAATTCGCCAAATTACCAATATCAATTTCTGATACAACCATCACTTTCACTATTCGTCAGAAACGGAAAACACCCATTATTCATTAGCGTGATGACATGATTACTAAAAACAAACAGAACTAATCACAGCTAGTCAGAAATCCTAATCCATCATCCCACCGTCGTCGCGTCGCGTCACTGCACCGGTTCCCTATCAAGCTCAGGTAAACTACTGGCGGCGGTGATCATCATCAATCTTGTGTCGACCATCAATCGTCCAAATATCGCTAATACCATCTATTAGGCAGCTAATCGGCCAACAATGACGGTTCAAATTTGGACCACTCCTCCCCGTCTGCTGACCCTACCATACTAGCTGCTACTTCTGCAGCTGCTCCCAACGCTACCTCGTCTAGCAGACAGTCCTTAAAAGTGACATCTCAATTTTCGCCAACGGCTTGCGTGTGTACTAAATACCGGACTCAATCTCTTGTCCTAAGACTCCATCTATGGGCTCGAGACCAACCGGTTCACCGATGCGCTACTCGTCAGTCAATCCAGAGTGCCAAAACCAAACCGTCTCGTTGAAGCCGCAGGGCCCCTGCGAGCGAGTAGGTAGGTAAAGATGAATCTGTCAACCGGACCCAACCAAACCTCCGTCGTCCGCTGTGGAGGCTGAGTGGTGATGATCCGAATTTCCGAAAACGAACAGAGTCGAGCTCCAATTGAAACAATGGCACTTATTGTGTCCCCCTCCCTACCATGAAGGAGACGAGTGTCGTCTGGGTGGGATTGGCGTGTGGTGTGGTGAGGAAGGGTGCTAAACGAGGAGGATGCTCCGGTTGAAAATTAAACAATGAGTTTTTGTTGGAGCACTGCAATGCACGGTGTGGAGAATGAGGTATACAAAAAATCATCGACGACGACAAGACAATGCAAAGTGGTTTAATTTTCAACTCACGCAATCGACATCTTGAACAAAAAAGTGGAGCTGGACCAGAGTACCGTGAGTTGGGGCGAACTGATAACTGTTGAAATGTGTAATACATTGTTGAGTAAGTAGTTCTAGTGAATGCTGCTGCTGGTGCAGTGATGATTGGGTTACCGATAAAACTGGAAACTCCATTGCTTGAAAACTGAAGCGTTTTTTCTTCAACGAAGCAAACTTTGCTCTTCTTTGACCGGTGCTTTTCAACCCAAAGCGGTAGCACATAAGGCGCCGTCCACAAATTACGTAACGCTCTAGGCGGAGGGGGGGGGGAGTACGGCCGAGCGTTACGGTCCATACAAAAATTTAAGGATTTTCATATAAAAAAGCGTTACGGAGGGGGGAGGGGGGTCTTAAAATGTCGATTTTAGCGTTACGTAATAAATGGCTACCCAAGTAACATAACTAGTTGATTAACAGTTTCTTAAGCTAAAGTTTGCTTAATAATGGTTTGTTCCACTCTTGTACAGCTAAAATGTTTGTTGGGTACTGCCTAACTGATTGTATTTTTCATATTCTCTCAGATTCATGCACTGGGGAACTTCGATGGAGTTTGGAATAAAGAAATTTGCTCCCACATTTTCCCAGATACTCATAAGAAATCTGTTCAGTGATTTGCTTAAAAATTCATCCAGGAATAATTCCACAAACTTTTGAAATTAAATCGCCGACCTCAGAAACGGATTGCCGAGAATCCGGTAATATTTTTTACTGAATCTCGATAAAAGTTTTACCGGGATATCGGTAAAACTTTGCCGAGATCTCGGCAAAGTTTACCGAAAATCAGTAAATTTTTTGCTACAGTCGTCGTACGTCATGTTTTCCTTTCGAAATTGCACGACCCTGCTCGCCGATATACTGAAGGACCGCGGGTTCGGAATCGTAGCGCTGCAGGAGGTGTGTTCGCCCATGACAACACTTATGAACGGCACTGTAATTGTGCATAAATATGTTGTAACGCTTGCATACAAGTTCTTGTACAAGTTGTATGCGCAACCTGTAGTGAAACGTCAAAGTGTATGTTGTATGTAGATTATTATTGTCATTGTATCCGTACTTTGTTGACGTCTGGACGAAACTAAAAGTGTAAGTGATTTTATATGTTATTTTATGAATGTTTATACTGAAATATATTGAAGTTTCGAGCGTCTGTTGAAAAACAATGCTGTGAAACTGGTTTCTGTTTCAGCGTCCGAAAATCATCTGCGGCGGGATGAATTCCCGTCGCAACAAGATGTGTTGGACAGGATCTATGGTGCGAACGTTTAGAGGTAATCATACCATCTACCAGAGTTGCGGCAACACACGAGAGCTGGGAACAGCTTTTATAGTGATGGGCACCATGCAGAGGCGCGTTATCGGTTGGTGGCCGATCGACGAAAGAATGTGCAGGTTGAGGATCAAAGGCCGATTCTTCAACATTAGCATAATAAATGTGCACAGCCTTCACTCCGGAAGCACTGATGAGCGGCCGTTCATAAACCACGTAGATTTTGGGGGGGGGGGTCTAGCCAAAGTCTACGCTCCATACAAATTTTATTTTTTTTTGTATGGACAAATGTCTACGAGGGGGGAGGGGGGGGGGTCTGAGATGGCCAAATTTTGGTCTACGTGGTTTATGAACAGCCCCTGATGACAAGGACGCATTTTACGCGCAGCTCGAATGCGAGTACGACCACTGCCCAAACCAAGACGTCAAGATCATCATAGGGGATCTAAACGCTCAGGTAGGCCTGGAGGAGGAATTAAGACCGACGATTGGAAAGTTCAGCGCCCACCAGCTGAAGAACGAAAATGGCCTACGCCTCATCGATTTCGCCGCCTCCAAGAACATGGCCATTCTTAGCACCTTCTTCCAGCACAGCCTCCCGTATCGTTACACCTGGAGATCACCACAACAAACAGAATCCCAAATTGACCACGTTCTGATTGATGGACGGCACTTCTCCGACATTATCGACGTCAGGACCTATCGTGGCGCTAATATCGACTCTGATCACTACCTGGTGATGGTTAAACTGCGCCTAAAACTCTCCGCTATTAACAATGTACAGTACCGGCGGCCGCCCCGGTACGATCTAGAGCGACTGAAGCAACCGGTTGTCGCCCCCGCATACGCGCAGAATCTCGAGGCGAACAGCTACCGGAGGAGTGGAAGGAAGGGATAATCTGTCCCATCCACAAGAATGGCGACAAGTTAAAGTGTGAGAACTTGCGAGCGATCACCATTTTGAATGCCGCCTACAAAGTGCTATCCCAGATCATCTTCCGTCGTCTTTCACCTAAAGTAAATGAGTTCGTGGGAAGTTACCAAGCCGGTTTCATCGACGGCCGGTCGACAACGGACCAGATCTTCACCGTACGGCAAATCCTCCAGAAATGCCGTGAATACCAGGTCCCAACGCATCACCTGTTCATCGACTTCAAAGCGGCATACGACAGTATCGACCGCACAGAGCTATGGAAAATCATGGACGAGAACAGCATTCCCGGGAAGCTTACCAGACTGATAAGAGCAACGATGGACGGTGTGCAGAACAGCGTAAGGATTTCGGGTGAACTATTCAGTTCATTCGAATCTCGACGAGGACTACGACAAGGTGATGGACTTTCCTGCCTACAATTCAACATCGCCCTGGAAGGTGTTATGCGACGAGCCAGGCTCAACAGCCGGGGTACGATCTTCACGAAATCAAGCCAATTCGTCTGTTTTGCGGATGACATGGATATTATTGCAAGAACATTTGGAACGGTGGCAGAACTGTACACCCACCTGAAACGTGAAGCAGCAAAGGTCGGACTGGTGGTGAATGCGGCTAAGACAAAGTACATGCTGGTAGGTGGGACTGAGCGAGACAGGACAAGCCTTGGCAGCAATGTTACGATAGACGAGGATACTTTCGAGGTGGTAGAAGAATTCGTCTACCTCGGTTCCTTGCTAACGTGAGCCGTGAAATACGAAGGCGCATCATCAGTGGAAGTCGTGCCTACTATGGGCTCCAGAAGAAACTGCGGTCAAAAAAGATTCACCCTCGCACCAAATGTACCATGTACAAGACGTTAATAAGACCGGTGGTTCTCTACGGACACGAGACATGGACGATGCTCGAGGAGGACCTGCAAGCACTCAGAGCTTTCGAGCGACGGGTGCTAAGGACGATCTTCGGCGGCGTGCAGGAGACCGGTGTGTGGCGGAGAAGGATGAACCACGAGTTCACTGCACTTTACGGCGAACCCAGCATCCAGAAAGTGATACGATGGGCGGGGCATGTTGCAAGAATGCCGGACAACAACCCTGCAAAGTTGGTGTTTGCTAACCGTCCGGTTGATACAAGAAGGCGTGGAGCGCAGAGAGCACGATGGGCGGACCAGGTGGAGCGTGATCTGACGAGTGTTGGGCGTGACAGACGTTGGAGAGCTGCAGCTGCAAATCGAGTATTATGGCGGCAAATTGTTGATTCAGTATTATTATGCCTTGCAAGATAAATCCGCGAAACGCGTTTGTCTTCTTCTTTTCCATCAAGTTGTCAAAATATGAGCGCACCACTATGAGCGACCTGATGGTCAGAAATTTTGCATGCGGCGCTTATATCAAATCCACATGAGGCTGCGGCGATATGGCCGCGAGGAGATGCACGCGATACAGACGCAATGTGGAAAATGGAGAAGATACCGCTGCAGCATCCTGTAGCATCACCAAATAACATCCCGATTAAATATTAAACACAAAGCCGACGAGGTGATGCGTGTGCGTATTATAGTGAAACAATGTCGCGATAAATGTTATTACGATTTCTGGCCACCTGAGTTGCCATTGTGCCAACTGTTGTTTTGATATGAACGGCCTGAAGGCTGCTGCGATGCTGCTGGGTGGGTGACAGTATCTGTTCGATTTTGACATTGCGTCTGTATCGCGGGTATCTCTTAGCGGCCATATCGCCGCCGCCCAATGTGGATTTATTATGAGCGCCGCAATATCATGAATTTGATGTTAACTAAATAAATGAATGAATCCTGAAATTTTTCCCAGAATTACTCATCTGATTCGTCTAGGAATAATCTCTTAGGAGTAGTTTTCTAATTCCGTACAGGATATTTATGCAATTTCACCCAAATGAACGGTTCACGACACAGGAGGGAGTGAGTGAGTGAAAAATAAAACGACCAGTCATGAATGCATTCTTTTGGGAGTACTTTTTGGGCGATCCTGCTTGATTGATCGGTCCGTCGTCGTTGTTGTTGGTGATTGAACTGCTTCTGCCGGGCTGTCGGGAGGGGGCTAGAGGCGGGAAACCTACAGACCTGGTGACTTGGTCCAGAAATTGAGCAGTGTGCGATCATCAACTGTTGTTGGGGGTAGGCGGCTGGCCGGCCGACTGACTGTTGGCAGCCCTCATGGCGCAGAGTGCATTGCACGCAGCATTCTCAAGTGGTGTGCAGTTTGTTTGGTTTATTTTTTTTTTATTTTCTCAACAATCCAAAAATCTACCCTGGTGGACGTCTCGGACGAACGAACGGTGGTTTCCTTTCTTCACGGTTGACTGCAAACCATTCAAGTCACACCCTGACCGATGACGACGACCACAGAAGCTCGTTCGTCGCTTGGTTGGAGCACTTTGACTGTTTGCAGATCATCGTCATCATCATCATCGCTCGATGAGGCTGCGGGTGGATGAAGAGGTACCTATACTGCACCCCTCTCCCCGTGTCAGCGCAATTTGGAGTCGCCTAGAGTGTGTAGACTTCGACTCTTAATTGATGATACTCGAACGGCAGCGCTTGGTTCAAGTGCTTCTGAGCAGACTGTCGAAAAACATCACGTTTTTTCGGGTAGACACAATTCGGTCGTTGTTGTCGTCGGAGGGATATCACTGCCGAACTGCTGCCGCTGGGGAACTACTACATACCACTTGAATCAGATAACCCGCAGTACATATGTTGGAGTGATTGGACGATATGCGCCTCGCCAGAGGGTTGCCAGACACAATGCTGAATTTGTTGCAGTTTTACTTTTTTAATTCAACTGAAAATTTGTTTAGAAAAAAAAGATATACTGATTTGCTGTAACATTTTCAAGAAACATGAAAGACATTGCATTGGAGTAATCCGACATCTTTTAGAACTCCTTTAGTGCGCCATAAAACTTTCTGTCATAAAAAAAACTGTAAGCTAAATATTTTATTGAAACATAAAATTTGGGTAGATTGAATCGGGTGTGAAGGTGTAGCCAAGTTTTTCCGTATGCCCCTGGCCAAAAATGTAATTGAAACAGATACAAAAACATAATGCGGTGTACGGATGATCCTTTTAGCCGCTTCTATTTGGTGTTACTTCACACCAGTGTGTGGCAAAGACTGCACTCACAATATGTGTACAACCGAACCTCCGTTTAGGTTACGAGTCGGGACTGCCTAAATAGAATTTTTACCTAAATGGATTCAGATCATTACCTAAATAGATTTCAAGGTTGCAAAGAAGTTTGAGAAGTGCAAGTGGCTTTCAGATGCTAAGGGGGGTGGTCAGAGGGATTTTAAGGGGGTTTTTAGGGAGGGAGGGGCCAGGGACGTTTCCAGGCGTTTCAGGGCGATTTTTTTTAGGAGGCTTCAGGCGGCTTTTAGGAGGCTTCATTTGGTCTCATGTGAACTTCACGGGAGTTTCAGAGGCGTTCCAAAGCCTTCAAGGCGTTTCAGGGCGTTTCAGTGCATTTCAGAGCGTTTCATGGCGTTTCAGGAGGTTTCAGAGGTATTTTAGGGGGCTTCAGAGGCTTTAAGATGCGTTTCACATGGATTTCATTTGTGTTTCAGAGATGCTTCAAGGTGTTTCAGAAGGTTTCAGAGAGGTTTTATAGGGCTTCAGAAACTCTCAGGTTTGTTTCACGGAGGTTTCATGGGGTTTCAGAGGTGTTTCAAAGCGTAACAAGGTGTTTCAGGGCAATTTAATGCGTTTCAGGGCGTTTCAGAAGGTTTAATGGGGACTTCAGAGGCTCGCAGGTGAATTCCACGGAGGTTCCATGAGCGTTTCAGAGGCGTTTAAAAGTGTTTCAAGACATGTCAATGCGTTCCAGGGCGTTTCAGAGAGTTTTGGGAGGTTTCACAGGGGATTTAGGGAGCTTCAGAGGCTCGCAGGTGAATTTCACGGAGGTTTTATAAAGGTTTAAGAGGTCTGAGGGGACTGCAGAAGATTTCAGGTGAATATCACAGAGCCTCTATTGGGACTCAAGATGGCTCTCAGGTGAATTCCACGGATGTTTTATAGGGGTTTTAAAGGTGTTTCAATGCGTTTCAAGGCGTTTCAAAGCGTTTCAATGCGTTTCAAGGCGTTTCAGGAGGTTCCAGAGGCTCTCAGGTTAATTTCATGAAGATTTCATGGGGGTTCAAGAGATTCACTTGTTATAACACAGATGCCTGAGGCTGTGTGAGTATAAACACCATTCTCTTAGATACAACTAGTAGCCTTTGTAGATTCGATGACTTTTACTCAAGGGAATTCTTGAGACCCTTAAAGAGTAATCGAACTCATCGCTTGGTAGATCATAATTAGCTGAGGTTGTGTGAGTATGAACCTTAGGCATGGAGCTTTTAGAGACATCCAACTACGTAGATATATTCGATGACCTATACTATAGGAAGTTCTTGGAGATCCTCAAACTCACAATGAACTCATCACTTGACAACACAAAGTTACATGAGTCTGTACAAGCATAGACTTCATTCATAATGCTCCAATAGATCACTGATTACACTTGTAGATCAGATAACCTTAACTTTTAGATATTCTATACAATCATAGAACTCACCACTTGAAAGAACATAGATGCCTGAGGCTGGGTGAGCATAAACCCCATTCTTATTGCTCTTAGATACAATTAGTAGCCCTCGTGGATTCGATGACCTTTACTCAAGGGAGCACTTGGAGAACCTTAAAAAATCGTCGAACTCACCACTCAATAGATCATACCTACCTGAGGTTGTGTAAGAATGAATCTTTGTGCGCTGATCGCCATTTTTCCAAATCACATTCAGCCAGACCGAACCAAGTCCACAGCATTTTAGAATCAATTTATTCTCAATAATACTAAAACCAACTGGTTTTTAATACCAGCGTTTTGTCGATACACCTCATACTGGTAATTTAACACAGGAGCCGTCATTGAACAACAAGCCTAATTAGAATAAAAAAGCTTAAAAAAACAAACACTTGGTCCGCTTTGGCTGATCGAAAAATGGCGTTTTCACGAAAACCATCCTTGAGAAGAATGTTTAGAACTTGATTCAGACTTAACGACTGGCCTTTAGCAAGGTAATATGACCAAGAGGTAACGCGCTTGGTTATCACTCAGATGATCCAAGTTCGAATCTCTTTCATATTTTTGAAAACTTTTATGTGCTCAGTGCACTTTGGCAGAACATTTTCATGGTTTTCTTTGACCAGCATAAATTTGAAGTACACAAATTGCTCCACATTCACATCTCAGGACCTCAGGGCATGCAAGGACATGCCTGTTTGGCATAATCACTCTTGCTCTGTGCCTCCCCATGCACTGCTTAACCTTCCGTTAATCGCGCTGTTGTACTTTGTACAACACATGAGAATTATCGACTATTACTTTGAAACCATCTTTTCTATCGATGTCAACCCCAAATGTATTCTACAGGAATCTTATTTGGAATATTATAAAACCTTTTTTGAAAACAGTATAACTCCTTATAATGCAGAAAATTGAAAATCGCAATATGAAGAACATACTATATTTAAGATAAGATAGACAGTTGAATGTGAATTAGTGTATTTCAAAATCTAAATGATCTAGAAATATGGTGTCTTCGGCAAAGTTATATCTCAAGGGCCTTCGCGAGGTGATCTGAGAAATTCAGATTTCAACCGATAGGCGGCGCTGGTGAGCATGTAATTTTTATATCCCATATAACTCAGGATCCTGAGTACTTAGAAAGATGGTGTCTTCGGCAAAGTTGTTTGGTTGGTTAAACACTAACTGATGGAGAGCCGTTTGGTTTGAAACTCCACATCTAGATGGCGCTAGTGGGCATTGAAATTTTATAACTCATACATCTCAGGACCCTGATTACTTAGAAAGATGGTGTCTTCTGCAAAGTTGTTCAGTAGATCAAACACTAACTGATGAAGACAAGTATGATGTGGAATTCCACATCCAGGTGGCGCAAGTGAGTACTCAAATATTATAACTCTTATATTTCGAGATCCTGATTACTTACACTGAGGATACTGCAACTCCGAAAATCATACGAATTAACTATGATTTTTTGCCACAAGAATTTCTTGCGAAAATTATAGTTACGAACTATGGTTTTAGATTCAAAGCGTTAACTATTATTGTCATACTGTTACTGTATAAATTTCATAAGACTCACGTATGAAAATCATACCGAAAACGTATAAAAACTGAAACTGTGTCTTATGGTTATCATACGTATTTTTATGAAATATTTTGCACAAATTTAAAAAAGTCGCAACCTGGAATCGAACCAGGAACGTCTAGGTTGACGAGTGCGTGCTTTACTCATTCGCCCATCGACGCTTCGGAAGTTGAAGTGGTTAGAAGCCAATAAAAGGTTTTGTTGTTTTTTAGCAATGGTGTTTCATAACACATCTTATGATTTTCATACGATGCTTCTTATGAGATTTTTCATACGACAAGTCTTATGGATTTCGCTTTTCTATGTATGAAAAGCATACGAGAACTATGAAATGGTGAAAAAAATAAAAATAACTGATTCATAAGATGTAAACTATGAAAAACATACAAACAGTATCCTCAGTGTAGAAAGATGATGTCTTCAGCAAAGTTGTTTAGTAAATCGAACACTAACTGATGGAGAGCCGTATGATTTGAAACTCCACATCTAGGTGGCGCTAGTGGGTACCCGGGTAGAGGTGAATGGCAAGCCAAAAACAAAATAATAACAATAATTTTATTGTCAAAATTTATTTTGTCATTCATGAGTTCTTCATGAAGAGCTTAAAACAACAAATCAACAGCATAATATGATATCTTATCAAAATATGCAATTCCCTTGTCATTCATCAAATTTGGAAGAATAACTACTGAATGTCTGATTTTGCTATCATAACAAATTTTGCAATTGGTGAGATATTGTTGACCTCTTACAAGTTTGATGAAGCATCGCAGTTTTGGCACTTATTAAGGTTATTCTAATGGTAACTTTTGATATTTTTTTTGTGATAGGCAAATAACTATTTTTGATATTGTTCTGTTTTCAATAACTCGATAATGGTATATTTTGCAATTCTCAACCTTTAATTTTTTTGTTCTTGGTTTGCCATTGTAATGTCAAAATTTGTCATTCTTTAGTTATTTCATAGAACAATGTCGGTTATTATTTTTGCCCTTTTGTCACTTATTTCAAACAAACCAATGGTAAATTTTACCATTCAGTCATTCTTTTTGAATGGTAAAAGTTGCAATTGTTTTGTTATTCATTTCTGCCCGGGTATTCAAATTTTATAACTCATGTGTCTCAGGACCCTGATTACTTATGTTTATTATGTTCACTAGCGTCATCTTGTGGTGAAATTACGATTCAAACGGACATCTATCTGTAAGTTTTCGATCTTTTAGGTAACTTTTCCTCCATTTGGTCTTTGATCTACCAAACAACTTTGCCGAAGACACCATCTTTCTGAGTAAAGTGGAGCATCGTGGCCGTTCGGTTAGCGTTATCAAGCGTGTAACCGCACCATGCTATCCACTGGTGCATGTAATGTATGTCGTGTCCATGGTCTAGTGTTAAGTTCTGTTCAGTATGTACAGCCTCTGGCTGAAGACGGTGTCCCGTGCCTTTTTAATCGGGATCCTGAGCTACATGAGATTAAAAATTAACATGCTCATCAACACTATCTTTCTAAGTAATAAGGGTCCAGAGATACATAATATATAATATTTTCGTGCACACTAGCGCCGCCAAGTGATGAAATTTCATATTAAACAGCGAATCATCCGTAAGTACTTGACCTACCAAACAACTTTGTCGAAGACACCATCTTTCTAAGCTATCAGGTTCCCGAGATACATAGGATATAAAGTTTATTTGCTCACTAGCGCCGCCTAGTGGTGGAATTTCCAATTAAACGGCCAATAATCTGTAAGCCGTTCCCCTACCAAACAACTTTGCCGAAGACACCACCTTTCTAAGACATCAGAATTCTGAGATATAAGATATAACATGAAATTGCTCACTAGCGCCGCCTAGTGGTGAAATTTCAAATTAAACTGCGAATCATCCGTAAGTCCTGGACCTACCAAACAACTGTGTCGAAGACACCATCTTTCTAAGTTATCAGGTTCCCGAGATACATAGGATATAAAGTTTATTTGCTCACTAGCGCCGCCTAGTGGTGGAATTTCCAATTAAACGGCAAATAATCTGTAAACCGTTGACTTACCAAACAACTTTGCCGAAGACACCATCTTTCTAAGACATCAGAATCCTGAGATATAAGATATAACATGATAATGCTCACTAGCGCCGCCTAGTGGACGTATTACGAATCAACTTTGTCAGCATCAAGTAGCCCATGAAATTTACAACAACTTTGCCAAAGACAGTCCTCCTCTAAACAATCAGGATCCTTAGATATTTCAGAAGGTATGGGTGTTGTACAAAGTACAACGCGCGACTGCTCGCGTTACAAAAATTGGCGCGAGTACTGAAAGGTTAAGAAGAAAAAGCACGGGTGGGAAGGGCTGAGCTGGGAGGGCTTCCGCCGTTCATATTTCAAACTATTTTGAGACCTTCGTGCTACCATACTATACGCGCCCTCTTTGATTCATGTAAAGAATTGTGAGTGATATCGATTTCAACTTGAGACGATGAAAATCGAGATTTTTTTCACTATTCAACTGGTTTTATCTGAAACAAAACAACCACATTCAGCCAAACTGAACTATAAACCATTTTCTAATATTTTAAATCAACCAGAGTGAACTGAGTGCAAAATACCAAGAAATAAAGTGTTATTATATCAATGATTTCAATTAATTTACATTCATTCTTCATTTCTGATGGTTATTAAAGGCTTGTAAGTTACATGTGTGCGGAAAAGTTTCAAATAATCTCCGCTGTTGTTTATTTGTGAGTGGTTGAACTTTAAACTTAATTATCTCGGAATTATCTTTTTGGCGCTTAGTTCGGTTTAGCAAAACCCCGGCCACTTGTAGATCAGATGATGATGATGATGATGATGATGATGATGATGATGGTGATGATAAAAGTGTACCCACCATCAGCGCAAGGATTACCTATGACTGCAGAATCATTCCGGAAGGGAATGATCTACCTGATGGTTTGTTGTAGCAGGGCGAATTAAAATCGCTTAATCCCTTCAGTAGTCAACAAAAAGTTGCTATCTCATGAAAAAAGTCTGGCTACTCCACGAACTTAAGTCCGGTCATCAGTTCATTTAAGTGCCTTAGGCTCCCGAGCAAAGCTTGACAGCAAATTGAAAACTAATTTTGATGTTGTGATATTGCAAATTATGATAACTCAGGTTGTTGTCGTTTTGGTCGTTTTAACGGTTAAAACATCAAAAATGAGAGCAGAAAAATGTTCCCGTAACAGCAAGTTGAAAACAATTCCTGCCATCACTGATATCAAATTGATAACTGTTTTTGTTATCAGTGCGAAAAAATGAAAAATCGTTAAATGTATAGTTTTTCGAATGATATGAAAACTTAAATGCAATATGTTAATTGCACTGATGGTATAGCATTAATTGTATTCTACAAGGTCACCTACAAGTTTTGAAATTACTTAAAAACTTTAATATTTATAATAAGTTGAAGTGACAGCAAAACGAAATCAAAATTTGAAATCAAATTGAATCAAGACAATCTGATATCAAAATGTGATATCAATTTGCTGCCAATTACAAATCGTGTTTTCGATTTGCTATCATTTTGTGGGATGGTAACATAAGGCTGAATTTCAAAAGGCTGAATGCACATAAGGCTGAATACAAAAGGCTGAAACTATGTATATGTAACAAAAGGCTGAAATTTCAAAAGGCTGAAATGACAAAAGGCTGAAAACTTGACAAATTCCAAAACTTGAAATATGCATAATAATGAACTCTATAGAATCTAAGGTAAGGGTTTAATGATTTAAAAAATGGTATTACACAAGGTATTATATTTTCCGGAATACTATTCCCCAGAGTGGCATTTGCCGAAATGTCGTTCCCGTTGGAGCTGTGTCATTATGCCGAAGGATATCAGGCCTCAAATGCCACTAAGGCGAATGGGTTATAATGATTTTATTGCTAAAGAGGTTTACTGGGCAGCCTAGTTGAATGGTTAAATTATGATCTATGCATTTACCTCGAAAGAACAGCCTTTCTAAAAAAGCGGGAAAAATCTCTGATGGAAGAGTAAGTATTGTGGCCGCAAATAGTACAGTACAACGACCAAGCGGAAAGGTTTGATGATGATATCTGCATACTAATAACTCTCCCGTGAGTGATTTTTCCTTCTTTTAAAAATAGGTTGTTCTTTTGAGGTACATATTTGCATATATTCAGTGTTGGCATTCTTACCAATGTGTAAAATGCAGCGAGCTTCTGCGTGCGCATATTCCTTAAAAACGATTCATCGGAGATTTTCCCTTCTTTTGAACATAGGCTGTTCTTACTGTGTATGAATGTTATAGCTGCATCTTTTTTTAATCAAAGGTTTACCTTCTTTTAAAATGTTGAAAGAACCATAACTTAGGTTCAGGTGTTGAAGCTGCTTATTTTTTACCAGATGTTTCTCCTTCTTATAAAATAGGCTATTCTTTCAAGCAGTATTGTATTCGAACAGAACGTGAGCCAAAAATGAACTGATCACTTTAAATTTTTTGGTCGACAAAGCATTGAACTTGCCTGTCAGAGCTTTTGCTGCTTAAGAGCGCCCGCTCGGTTCCCATTCGTCTCTGAGTTCACATGCGCTTATCTTCATCATTAAATCCTATGTGTCTTCTTTCCTAGGACTAGAACCTTGTGCCGCATCTACATGTTTGGACGTTATTATGTTATGTCACAGGGAAATGCATCATAGATCCTCTGGTACGACATTGTGGTCTCGGATATTGAAATACAGCTCCAGGAATTTAGATTTTTCGAAACACACGATGGTCGGACTGGTTCACTCTCCAATAAAAGGAGTTTGAATTAGCCCAAAAGATTGCCAAAATTGAAGGGTGAAATGGCGCAAATATGACCATTTTAGTATCACAGATACCAGGGTAACATGTTAGTCAGCATGCTACGGGTTCAGTCCTATCCAGTTCATGCCGCGTTCAATTTGCATGTTCAAATATACATATTTGATCGCAGTGTGCCGAGTATGAACTTCAATGCAAATTGAACGCGTTCACACTGCAGTGCTGCAATTCGGTTCTAAATTCTTATGTGCAGAACATTGGGGGAAATAGTTTCTGTCGATATGTGATGCTAATAAACCTGTTTAGTCACCCGGAGTTCCTTGAGAAACTTAATCAGGAATGGCCAACTGATGGACCGATGATCAGACTCTATTGGTTTAGGCAATTTTATGATTTTCGATAATTCATGCCAATAACTCCGTTACTGTATTGTATTAAATCATATGATTGGAAATCCGGATTTTCCAAAACCCATGTTGACCGTACTGGTACGCTCAGATATGGTTCGAATAGCAGAAGAATTTCTGAATCTAATGAGCTCAAAATGTTTGAAATCTGTGACAACATGGTGGAGGTATGGCCATTTTAGTTTCGCGGATTTCGCTAGTGTTCAATTTAGAGCTCGCACGCGTTATAAATTTAGAACTGAACAAAGTTCAAACATTTTTGAGCAACAGTTAGGTACAATAGTTTTTGCCTCAACTACCGCTTATTACCCGAATTACCCGAACAATTGTTTACATCTAAGACTCATTCAACCTAGTTTCCGAGTTGACAAACATAAGGGGTACTCACTAAACAGATTAAATTGCTGCGTAAGCCATGATTTTCTGCTTATTTGAAATGTTTCATGATTTTGCTAATGAAATAATCAAAGATTGCCTTGGTGATCACGACGTTTAATCAGTTTAATCAGTTTACGCTGTTAAGTGAATCCCCCTATAATACTTCAAACGAGTGGAAATAAATTGTTGGAGAAATCCTTTGTCAATTTGAGCTAAAATAGTTTAGTTTTAGCGGGGTATTGGCCGATATGATACTGAAGAAAGTACAACAACATAGACATTATGATACCGAAATCCATAAGATTATGTTCCACTTGAATGTCTTTTCATCAGTTAGAGTTAGCTCACGTGACCAGATGTCCATTCGATGAATAGTCAAATCGATTGAATGTCATATACTTCCTCTTCCGTAAAATGGGTTTTGACCAAATGACCGTTTGACCAAATGTACTTTCGAGCAAAGATTCTTTTGTTTCCTATGATCATTTTCAAGTCGAGTCAAATGTTTATCAAAGACCAATAGATTAGCCATAAATGTCCAAAATGCCATTTCATTCGATTCTCTACAACTTTCAAAACTTTTCAACATGTTGATATTTTTCAGCCTTTTGATATCTTTCAGCCTTTTGATGCTTTCAGCCATTTGATCATTCAGCCTTATGTGTTTCAGCCTTTTGATCATTCAGCCTTATGTGATTCAGCCTTTTGTACGTAACCCCATTTTGTTGTTAGACTTTGCTCGGGCTACCTCCCGTGTGTGTAAGCCCCGAAATATTATATAAAAATGAAAATATAGAAACTGTCAATCTAAACGTCCGTCCCAGGGTGCTTCGAAATGATTCTATGTTACGACTACCTTTTTTTCGGCGCACCAATTACGGCCTAAACAGCGCACCATTGGGCATTCAGCGAACTTTCAACAGGGTGGCATCACTGTTTGATTTTAATTTAAGTCGTGAAAATGTTCGTCATAGCTTTTTCTCTTTTTTCTCTAGTTCGGATAGGTTCGGATAACGATTAGTAACAAACTTTTTATTTTTTTTTGTATAAATGTATTTGTGTAGTTTAAGTTTAATTCAACCATTGGGACCATTGTTGTCTGTTGGTGTTGTCAAATAAATAAATAAATAAATAAATAAATAAATAAAATAGTACAATGCTATGATACAGAAATTGTGAATGGAAAATTAGATGGACCTCACCCAATTGGTTTCCTGTGCAGTTATACTTTCGAGTCTATGTTCAGTCATGCTTCGGCTGGGTGTCTTGAACTACACGATTAGCGTGTTTCATCCTGCATCTACTCTTCGTCCGCCTGGTCCTCTGGTCAGTGTTTGCCATCCCATAGATTCCAGATGCTGTCATCGATGGCCTACACGGCTTACCTCTCCTGTTGCACTCGGGCCGAAGAAATTCGTAACGTTACCGATCGTATTCATTACTTCGACAGTTTTGCAATAAGCTTTGAAGCTTGGAATCATCAGTCACAACACTACTTTTTTTTTTTAAATGGAGGGACCTAAATAGATTTTATCCAAATGGAGCCTACCTGAATGAAGGAATCACTATTTTCGTAAGAAAACTAAAACCATGGATCCTGAAATGAACTAGCCCTGGGCTAAAAATCCCGGATAAACTATGAGCGGGGTGATTCTATTTCATCCGACGTTTCGGCTCTTTTTTGGGCCTTCTTCAGGGAGGTTATAGGAATATCACTACTTGTTTGTCGCCGCTGGGCGTAGCGTTGTCAGGTTCGGTAGATTTAGTCTTGTGTTGGCTATTTGTGTGTAGATGGTGAGGGTGTTGTTTTCTAAATTCGGATTAACCACTGCGCCAAACACTAACATGGCGTCTAGACAGTGTTAGTAAAGCCTAGGTATAAAGTGTATTGGCCAAAGTAGCAAAGTCTAGGAATAAAGAGTAATCATAACCAATACTTTGATTGTTAACTGAACTACTGGAATAAAGCTTGTACATTTACAATTAAATAACATAACTTAACCTAATTTACAGCTCTTTTGTCCACTAGGGTACTGCGTGAGCGATTCCAATTGGAAACTACTTTCACTTTGTACAGCGCCTAAATGTATTCTATTCTAATTCTACTATATTGAACTGGTTGCCGTTGCGCTGCTTTCAATTTCTACCCTATCATGGTAGAATGATGAGCATGAGGATGTTGATGTGTGGCTGATAGTTGTTCCTTTTTTCAGTCCGATTGGGGGTCTACCATTATGAGGTGCCGTTTGCCGATGTCCATGTATCCGGGTCCGTTTGAGCCATGGGCTCAGAAGAGAACCAGTGTCAGCTGCTCTCAGGGGGAAAGAGCAACTGACGAAAGTGACGGGGTCGGGATCGAACCAATGACCACCTGCTTATGAAGCAAACGTGTGACCAATTGCGCCACGGGCCCCGGCAGAACTTGTACTTATAAGAAGCTTTCGCAAATTTTCTGTGGAGAAAGTCAAAACCTGGCAGCCCTGCTCCATACTGATCACAATCAGTGCCCCGAAGAAACACGGTCCCTGGACATGTGTTGAGAAAACACGAAAAGCAATACAGAAGTAGAGCAAAGTCTAAACAAATATTGATTCACGAAATTGATACCATTCGATCATTATTAAGACGTCATAACAGGAAGGGGCAGCCGATCAAATGCGACGAACAAGCTGACGAGGCGTCAAAGTAGGAGGAGATCGTGAACAACGTGGCCGCATAGCCACACTCATCGAGTAGGCAAGCGCCTCCCTCTCCTCCCCCTCCCCCTTCGAATCAAACACATTTCAACACCTTCTCTTTTCGTTGGGAGCACGCTCGTTAATTTATCCCACTGGCTCTCTATACCTGTTCGCGCCGCAGCCACCAACCAGATCCAAACCCAAAATCGTTTGATTGTCAGTTTTGTTTTCGGTTTTCCCCCTATGATTTTTTGCATCGTTTTTTGATCCAATTTCCTCCCGGCGTCCACCGAACACGTCCCAATGTGTAACAAGGTTCGGCGGCGATCGCCGAAATGATATAAGAAGAGTAACGAGCCTTGATTGACTGGAAACTCATTTCGGACGGCGAGATGTATATCTGTATCATCAGTTCAGCTGAGGCAAGGCGAGGGCCCCAGCTCAGCTCGCGCGTGAAAGGTGCTTGTGTAATGTAGATCAAACGATGACAGGTTTCCTCCGGTTTGGTTAATCTTTGACCGGCGGCGGCTGCAGAACTGCCGAAATGTGTGGGAAAAGCGAATCACGATATCTTAATTTGGTGTTAGATTCGGCGTTCTTCGGAGTCGGTCGGTGCTGCCAGGTTAACGAGCTGTGAGATTTTTGGAGGCTCTGTCGAATAATTGAATGGTCGGATTAGAGGGGGGTGGTGTGATCAATTTGGCTTACCTCGTTCGGACGGTCGGTCGATCGGTCGTCGTCAGCTGATGGTTGGCAGTGCACTTGTTAATCAGCGTCCATGGGGGTAATTGATAGATTCGGGTCCGTTGTGTACGATGGTTGATGAGAGGGTTTCGGCCTGGTTCGAGAGTGGTGAGCGAAGGGAAAAAAATCGTGACCTGCAGGGCAGAGCAAATTGTGCGTAATGAAACTTTTCGAGTGAGCTACTTCTAACAAGCCGGTCTAAATTACATGCTTTTGTAGAAGTTGGATACACTTGTTAAAGTGATTATGAATACCGACAAGGTTAATTCAATCCCGAAAAAAAACTATCGCTATGTAAAAACACTTTAATAGTATGACGGAGAAGGCTTCTTCGACTCAGTAGTACAGTGTGCATGGGCCAAAAGAGAGCAAATTATAGGATACAAAGGTTTAATGTTATCCCGATCGATTTTTTTTTTTCGATGTGTTAGTTAACGTTTCTTCCGAGTAACATACATGTTGCATGAAAGTATGTGTAATTATTTCCTTACCTTGTTAGCTACAAAGCAACTTTACTCCAGCGCCCTACGGATAGCAGAACCTCATCTTGAAAACTCCTAACGCTTTTCGGTCTTCTTCCTTAACGTTCACACCTCGTTATTGTAAAGAACCACCGGAAGGACCAGTATTTTATGCAGAGTGCAAACTTCGTTTGCGTTTGCAAGTTACTGGACCACAGCTGGTTACGCAATCTGTAAAAGTTCCTATTCGCAGTTACAATACGCCTTTTCACTTCACGGGAACCGCCATTGTCACATGTCACAAGCAGTATGTACTGAAAAATTCATTTCGTCATATCTAAATTCAATCACCTACAGCTCATTTTAGAAGCTGATCCTGAGAATATGGTATATGAACAACTTGTGCGGCCAGACCAGTTCTGCTAGAAAGTCACAAAAAAAAACGATATTATTCGAATAGTTAAGGTTAATGTCACGGTGAATATCATTTGGTAAAACTGTGTATTTATGAAGGCATGTCTTATGATGTATTTTTCAAAAATGGGTGACACTTGATCCCCCTTTGAGCACATGGTTTATTCAAAGGGAAAATAATTCCAGAGTCTTCCTATTCATTTTCTTTTCGAGTTTTCTTGTATTTTCGATGAAAATGGAGTGTTTGAAATTGTAAGATTTCCTTAAATTTTTAAGGATATGCCGTATTTTCAAAATGGGGAGACTCGATCCCCCTTTTCTTGGTTTGTACTAAAGTTATAAATATCTGATACATTTTATCGTAGAATAGACTAGAATTCCAAGTAAATAGAGGCTTCCGAATAGAATTTTATTTTTCACACGTATAATGTGTGTGTGTGTGTAATCTTCGAGGGATCAAATCTACCCATGTCACTGTTGTGTATACTAAGCTGAATTAATTAAAATATGTTAACAATAGCCTTATTTGGATAAATAAGTTTCAAAGTATTTTATTCAAACTATGTGCTGTGAAATTTTGACACGATTTGGTTCAATTTTCACAAAGTTATTGAGATTTTTCGGAATCGCCTGAAAGATTTCTGAAAGACTGAAAACAAACCATCAGCCGTTAATAAGTAATGCAATGTACAATCGAAATCACTTATGGCCAAAACATAGTCGTTTGTCCAGGAGTAGTTTTAGAAAAAATATGCTAGAAGAAAAATGTTTTTGAT
The DNA here is from genome assembly GCF_035046485.1 of Aedes albopictus. Taxonomy (NCBI): domain Eukaryota; kingdom Metazoa; phylum Arthropoda; class Insecta; order Diptera; family Culicidae; genus Aedes; species Aedes albopictus. The sequence goes on along the minus strand of NC_085138.1, from coordinate 290,914,633 downwards.
TCCGAGCAAATATGGGGGGAACAAGTCTCCCCAGGGATCAAGTCTCCTCAGTCTCCTCTAATCAGTTGAATCTCAATGCAATTGGTACTAGTCAGTGCCGGATTTAGGTTTCGGGGGGGGGGGGGGGGGGCCGGGGCAAACCCTATAAAGTGGGCCCCCAACAGCAACATTTTGAAGATTTATATTTTTTTCTTCAATGTTGCTCGTATTTTATTTTTTTCAAATTTTTACGAACACGAATGTTATTGTTTTTCTGATAATCAAACGAAATGGTATGTTGACGTACGTAATGACTGAAGTTCATGGGCACACTTTATGTTCAAAAATAGACAAAGTGAGTGGACAAATTGCGAAAAAAAATCAACGTAGTTCTGATGGTGATTGAACCCACGTCTTCATAATTCGCTAGACAGGGCGCGTTAACCAACACCACCACAGAAAAGGTACCGGTTCTGTGAAGTAGAAAGCCAACCTGAATCCAACACTCACCACACCCCACGTTCGCAATTCACCAATTCTATCGGTCCTTAGATGTCCACTTCCAACATTCTCTGATAAAAATACCTAGGCACATTGTGAAATTTTATTTAGGATTGCAATATTCTATAAGTATTTCAAGATTCAGATAGCAAAAAGGTAGGACATCAGGGAAAACTTTAGCTATCCATTCTCAAAAACATAAGTGAAACTCAAATTATAGGGATGTTAAACCGCAGCTCCGACATGTTTTTGGAAATAAGATTCCCAAAACTGCCCCAAATTTTCGAAACATCTCCTGGAATCATTATCTTCTCTTTCCCATGATAACATCTGTACTCAATGAACTGATGCAGATAGGTACTAAGAAGTTGTTTTCAGAATGTAATTGTCAATCAATAAAAATCAATTTCAAGTTACTCCGCAAAACTTCTTTTAACACTTTTTGTTTAGAGTAGTAACTTCTTGTGTAGTAACTTCAACTCACAGAAAAAAAAATCTACTGAACTCAATGAGCACTTTCAAGGGGTTTTAAAGAAACTCACGTATTTCAAAATAAAATAAAAACTTCGTTCTACCAAATTGTTGATTACTGTTATGCCTGTCTAGAGATGAATCAAGCATTACAACCGATCCCTCAAAATAGTCATTTTTGTAAAAAACGTTTCACTTCAATACAGTTGGATTGTTAGATAAATAAAACATTGTTTTATCTCAATCGAAAGAGCAAATTTCTTTGCTTCAAAATGTAAATCGACAAAAAAGTTTTATGATTTTAGAGCTCATACCGAAAAAAAATCCCAGAAATACTTTAAATCAAATCTGCAAAAAGGTTGAGTGCTTCAAAATTATGATATGTTGGATTTTGATTTCAGATTATGAATTTATGTACATGGATTGGATACCCTCGAAGAACCCAATAATAACCACCCTACAACTTTCATAAAATATAATCGTCTATGATGTTGCATTTTTTATGGTTTCGTGAACAAAATATATAGTGCTCAGGGATTCTTGGAAGGCCCCCCTGATCGGGGGGCCCGGGGCACTTGCACCCTTTGCCCCCCCCCCTGCCCTTAAATCCGGGCCTGGTACCAGTTTAGATCAATCACGAAGAACAACCATTGACATTGATCGTTTTGATCGTTGATTGTATACCCAAAGTCTAATTTTGGCTTCCTCTGTGCGAAAGGTTTAAACGTAAAGAAATCATTGGTTTCAATAAAAACTGCCTTCATGAGACTCTTACTATAGATATTTGAGAGATTCTTAATACTTCATTTCTCTCATGTAGATTTTTTGATGAAGTTTTTCTAAATCACGAAATCTTATGAAGAACTGAGTTGTCCATAATTTTAAAATTATAAATTTGACAATTAAGACAAAATATAATTTTGAAAAAAATATTTTGGATAAAGAAAAATTTCAATCCAAGGACCTGCAAGTTTATGGACCTATTTAGGAGTTGCTTGGAACTTCCAATAACTGAAATTTTCCAATATTCCCTCTAAGATTACTGTACAAAAAGTAATGCGGATGAAATTCCTGCGTGAAATATGCCGACGATTTTTTTCTGGAATTATTGCTGGAACTTTTTTATGAGCTCATCCAGAATTCATTTAAAGATACCTCCAGGAAATCCTTAACAATTTCCTTCGAGATTTTTTTTTAAATTTCTAAAGAAATTAATCTAGAAATTTATCATGGAATTCTTCAAGATATTCCTCTAGTTTTTTTCCTAAAAACCAATTCCTTCAATCACGAATTGATTGAAAATCCTCCAGCGATTACTTCAGATGTTTCAATATAGGTTCCACCAGTATTTTTTTTCCATTAATTCATCAGGAGAATATTGCAGGACATTCTCCAGAGGTTCCTTCAGGTATTTATTCTAAAGTTCACTTATTGATTCCTTCAAAAAATCAGTTTTTTTTTTGCAGAAAGGCTTTCTGAAATTATTGTTGGAGTCCTTGCTTCTTTTCAGGAATTCTTTTGGAATTCACTCAGGTATTTCTTCAGAAATTCCTCCAGAAATTCCCAGGAGATTCTTGTACAAATTCCTCTTGGAGGATTCCCACAAAATATTCCTCCTGGGGTTGCATCATAAAACTTCTCTTGGAATTTATTGAACCCTTTTTCAAGGATTCTTTCAGAAGTTATGAGGACCCTTTAGAGATTCTTCCAAAAATGCTTTCAGAAATTGCTATAGGATTTATTTCTTGGTGTTCTTTTTTTCTCAGAAATAGCTCAAGAAAACCTCTTTTTGGAATTTTTGGCAGACCATTCTCCAGTTTTCCAGGCATTCCTTCAAAGATCCTTTCAGATTTATTTAATATTCCTGCTGCTGAATTAATCTTCAAAAAATCCTCTAGGTTTAATGAATTACTTCAGAAATTACATGTCCAATAATACCTTTCAGTCAGTCGGTCAGTCTTTCAAGAGTTCCTCAAGAATTATCTCTAGTAGTTCTTTCAGGGCTTGTTTTCAATTTTCCTCCATGAAACCATTTATTTATGAATTTGTTGGGAGATTTATTCAAGATTTCTCCAATATCTTTTTATTATTATTATTAGCTTTATTAGGGAGATTTTCAGCCCGAGGCTGGTTCATCTCCAAACCAATATCTTTGAATACAATCAGTACGAATCGCTGTGAAAAATATTCCAAGCATTTCTTCAAAAAAATTCAAAAATTTCATCATGGAATCTCCAGAGCTATCTCCAGGGATTCCTTTCGACATTTTTTTAGGGCACCCTGGGAGAAATTCTCCAGTATTTTTATGTAATTTCATTAGATACTTTTGTATCCCTAAAGAAATAACTGATAGAAATCCCGGAAGAATCTTCGATGGAATCTCTGAAAAAAAATCTGAAGGAATTACAAGAAAAAACCTCAAAAGTAAGCTTCTAGAGAAAAAAATTCCAAGGGATTCCTGGATGAAACTTTGACAAAATTTCCTTTTGAAAAAATCCAGATGAACTTCTAAAAAATAAATCCATGGAAAAATTTCTGAAAAAAAAGTAATGAAAAAACCCTTAAACTACTGAAGAAGGCTTAGGAGTTATTTCTGAAAGAATTTCTGAAAAACTTTTAGAAGGCATCTGTGGAGGAATTTCTAAGGAAATGCTTGAAGGGTTTTCTACATAAATATTCTGTTTAATACCTGTTGAAATCCCTGGAGGTACTTTTTAAAAAAATCCATGGAAGAATATCCAAAAAAAAATCCTTAAGGAATTCTAGAAGGTGTTGCTGAAGTAATTCTTAGAATACCGAAAAAAAAATTATGGTGGAATTATTATAAGAATTTCTTAATGAATATTTATAAAAACTCCCTGATAAAAATTCATGGACGACAATCTGAATCAATTCCCGGAGGAATCGTGTACGTATTTTTTAAGGAATCCCTGGAACATTATCTGAAGAAACACTTGAACTTCTGCAAAAATTCCTATAAAAATGTTATGAGAAGATTCCAGAGAAATTTACGTAAAAGCTTCTAGAATTGTTTCTGAAGAAATTTCTGAATTTCTTAACGAATCCGAATAAAACTTCCATAAGGTACCCTTGGAAGAAATTGTGGAGAAAGTTCTGGAGAAATACATAAAGGAATACCTGGAGGAGCTCTGAAGCTCTGGATAAACATCGGCTGAAATCATTGAAAAAATAAAACATGAATGAAGTTCTGGAGGAATTGTTACAGAAATGTTCAATATAATTCTTGGAAAAACTCCTGAAGATATCTCTGTAGTTCATTTGTGTTATTAGTGTCATTAGTTGTCATTAGTGTTCATCTGTACGTATCGCTGAAGAAATCCCTGAAAGATTTTTTTGAAGAAACCGCTGGAGAGGTTTCTGAGAGAAATTTTGAAGAAACTCCTAGAGATCTACCGGAAGACAATCCTGGAGACATGTTTGAAGGAATCCTTTGAGGGTTTTCTGAAAAATAAGATTTTCTAAGGTAATCTCCAGCCGAGTTCCGAGAATTCTCGAAAAAAAAGTCAGAAGAAATTCTTCTATAACTTGGCCTTAAGCAAATTTCAGCATTATTTTAAACAAAAAGTGAGCCATTGGAGGGAGTGGATTGAAAATAGTCAAGTTTTGCGTGTCGTCATTTATGGACTTCCTAATGAATCAATGGAACCATTTCGGTAGGAATTGCTATAGAAAATCTTTGGAAAATTGAAGGTAGAACTGGCATTCCCAAAAAATAATTCTGAGTTTTGAACGCCTTCTTGGAAAAAATCGCTGCAAGAATGTCTAGAATCCCTGGATGATTTCCTGAAAAAAACAGATAAAATTCTGAAATAATGCCTGGAGAAAATTCATAGGCATGGAAGGTTTCCTTGAAGAATTCTTGGTGAAATTGCTGGAGGTTCCTTTAGGGTATATACAAAAACTTGAGGGTTTTTGTACAATTAGGAGAGTCGATTTTAGCGTATAAATGGATGCTGCCTTGAGAAATATCTGAAGGAAGTTCTGTTAGAAGTTGAAAAAAAATCATTGAAAATTGAAAAAATGTAGTTTTTACATCGGCATGCAAAAATATGAACAGTGGCACACCAGGTTAACTTAACTAGCGGCGGCGGCGTGAAAAAATCGTCGGCGACGACGGCGCACACGTCCAGATCAGTATCTCATTCAGAGTGCAAACTTCGTTTGCGTTTGCAATTTACAGGACCCAAGCTGGTTACGTAATCCGTAAAAGTTCCTATTCATAGTTGGGAATTTTTAACCCACTCCCCCCCTCCTTCGTACAGGTTTTTCCTATGCCTAATACATGGCTTGTCACACTTTCACAAACACCCCCCCCCCCCCCCCCTCGTACCTAATGGCCATTAGGATGGCCCCGTCATTGTCACATGTCACAAGTGTTTCCAGACTCATAGTTTTTCCAACAGCTTTAAACACATCTCCATGTCTCTACCCCCAATTATGTATTTCGTCTTGGTTGAGATAATGGTCAAGCCTTTCCTCGCTTTCAGTTAAGGATCACTTTGCAGAGGACTTTGAGAATGATACACAGTAACATGATGTACCCCGCTAATCATGGCGTACAGTCAGGTCACACTTTTTGGGTACCTTTACTAAAACGCTTTGCATCCAGTCGGCCGGATATGTTGCAGAATAATTGATGCAGTAGTTGTGCGGATACTACGGGGTCAGATCTGAGCATCTCAGTTGATATGCCATCGACCCCTGGGCCCTGTTCGATTTCATGCTACGGATGACTGTTTCTATCTCCTGCACTGATGGAGCTTCGGTGTTGACACGGGTAATGCGTCGAACCTTTGGCGGATCATGCTGAAGTGTTGATGGCGTGGCCGACACTTGAAAAAGGATTCCTAAGTGCTCGAACCAGCGTTTCACTGGTCAACCGGGTTGGTCAATGTCTGTCCATCTGGAGCAAATACTAAAGTAAAAAGTTCCCAAATCGACGAGGAATCGAACCCATTACCGTCAGCACGATCTTGCTGAAGACCCGCGCTTTCACGATTACACCATAAATCGTACAACTTTTCCTTATTCTCCGACACCACGTTCGGACAGGTGACAGGTTCCTCGCTCTAGGACGTGGCTTGCGTGCCCGAAAACGATTGTGACACCTCAAACACCGCACGCCACGTCTAATGCCAAACTAATCGCATCAATTATCGAGTCAACACCTTCGTCGGCTTCATAAATAAAGTCTACCCCGCCGGGCCAGGTGCTCGCACACACAACCCGAACCGTCCTGTCGCCGTTTGTCGTCCAGTTCTTTCCCGTTACCACCACACCACTAGATGGTGCGGGCCAGAGTCGTCGTTGTCGTCCATCAGGTGGTGGTGCTACCTTTCTAAACGTTCCCCTCTTTTAGCAGAAGCAACTAGAGTTCTGCGAAACCCTGGTGGCCGCTGCGATGGAAGTGGGAGCAAAATGCGCACGCTTGTGGCCGGTAATTTATCATCACTTTTACACCGGTTAATGCTTCGCTGCTTCTCACATTGTTCCTTCGAAGAAAACTCGGCTGATCGGCGTGCTGCGGCTGCCTTCTAGCGATATGAAGCGATGGTTGCTCTACCTTAGATGAGGTTCGTCGTCTCTAGGTGGAAAGTCTCCACCACAGAGCCACGTAGCGTCGATGTCGTCCAGAAAGCAACCAATGCATAAAACATAAACGCAAATAAATTAATGCAAAATAGGTGGTGCGAGCGGCTCTGATAGAAAGAGAGCCGAAAGTGTTTACCCACCGCAAGATCGATGGCAATGCGACACACGCACGCAATCGCTCTCTGGCTAGGCTGGATCGAGCCGGAGGATAATTAATAATTGTAATTTAATCTGTATTAAGTATAGGCTTTTATTGAAATTACATGAGCATGTGTCGAGAGTGGAATGATTGAGTTGCACGCGGCGGGTTCTGTGTTATCCATTTGCAGAGCAGTTTGCGTGCGGCTGGTGGTGTAGGCAACTATCAAGATCATCGGCAGGAAAACGAATAGGTGCAAGAGATAGCACTTTGCTTCTTCAGGATCGACCGGGGGTTCCGCGCAGCAATTTCTTCATCTAGATCTGCATCTTGGTCGGGGTGATCTGTAGCTGCAAGCTGTACCGCCCGGACTGTTGGCAACTAACAAATCAATTGGCACACACAAGGCAGGGGGTAGGTAGGTAGATGTTTGCCTCTAGTTGTCTGCCGGCCGACGCGATGCGAAAGATATGGGCGAGTAGAGTGCATGCGTTCGCCTCCGTAGCTTATGAAGTTGTTCAACGAAGGAGATAATGATTATGTTTCCAGATCAATAGAACAAGCATGTTCACGCCTCCGGTTTTTATTATCGTTAGTGTGCTTTTAGCATCTGGCGACGTAGTTTTGCTTAGGTTTCTGCAGCGCCAAGTAAGATGGTCAATCGGAGCAATCTTACTAATGAACTGATTAGGTTATTTGAGTTTTTGGATTCGATTGCGATAGAACCATTTCAAAGTTTTTTTAAGTCTTGACATGATAAAAAAAGTCATATTGCCCGACGTTTCGGTTATATCTGGGATCTTCCTCTGAGAATCAATTATTATCTATTTTTCATCCAGTATTGTTCTGTCGAACTATGGTTGTCGTACGGATTGAGTTTTCCCTCACAGCAGTTAATGGTTGGGATTCGTCAGTCACGCCCAACGCTCGCCAGGTCACGCTCCACCTGGTCCGCCCATCATTGGTGCGAGAGTGAATCTTTTTGGACCGCAGTTTCTTCTGGAGCAGACTTCCACTAATGATGTGCCTTCGTATTCCACGACTCACGTTATTGTCATATTCTACCACCTCGAAAGCATCCCCGTCTATCGTAATATTGCTGCCAAGGCTTGTCCTGTCTCGCTCAGTCCCACTACCAGCATATACTTTGTTTTGGTTGCATTCACCACCAGTCCGACCTTTGCTGCTTCACTTTTAAGGTGTATGTACAGCTCTGCCACCGTTCCAAATGTTCTGGCAATAATGTCCGTATCATCCGCAAAACAGACAAATTAATCGAATTTCGTGAAGATCGTACCCCGGCCGGGTTCAACGCTCGTCGCATAACACCTTCCAGGGCGATGTTGAATAGTAGAAAAGAAAGTCCATCACCATGTCACAGTCCCCGTCTAGATTCGAATGAACCCGATGATAAGTTCACCCGAAATCCTTACGCAGTTTTGCACACCGTCCATCGTTGCTCTTATTAGTCTGGCAAGCTTCCCGGGAAAGCTGTTCTCGTCCATGATTTTCCATAGCACTGTGTGGTCGATACTGTCGTATGCTGCCTTGAATTCGATGAACAGGTGGTGCATTGGGACCTGGCATTTACGGCATTTCTGGAGGATTTGCCGTACGGTGAAGATTTGGTCCGTTGTCGACCGGCCGTCGATAAAGCCGGCTTGGTAACTTCCCACGAACTCATTTACTTCAAGTGGAAGACGATGGAAGATGATCTGGGATAGCACTTTGTAGGCGGCATTCAAAATGGTGATCGCTCGGAAGTTCTCACACTTTAACTTGTCACCTTTCTTGTAGATAGGACAGATTATCCCTTCCTTCCATTCCTCTGGTAGCTGTTCGGTTCCCCAGATCTTGACTACTAACCACGTTTACAGCTCACGTTTGTCTGTCAGGAGGCTCCCGTCCTTATCCCTGCAGATTTCGGTATTCCTGCTCTACGATAATCTTCAGGGACATCTCCAGAAATTTCATATTTGAAATTCAAAAAAAAAAATTTTGCAGGATTTCCTTGAATGAGTTTAGCAAGAATTTCTTGAAAGATTTTTCCAGGTTTCCCTTTAAAATGCATTCAGGAACTTTTCTTGGGTCTTCTTCAGTTTTTCATGAAATTTTTCTGAAGATTTTTCTCCACTAGTTTTTCAGTAAAGACTGGACTCAAAAAATATGAGATATTCAAAATAATATATAACTTTTGATTGCGTTCACAAAAATAGCTGATTTTTTAACCAGGAATAGCATGTTATGCGTAGTTAATGCCCTAAACATTTCATCAAAGTCGGTTCAGAATTGGGCACGAATATTGACGATACAATAAAATGTGATTTTGGAAATTTTGGGCTTCCATTTTAAAAATTGTTTAGGCTATAACATGGTTGTTTGCTCATCAAAACGTCTGAAAATTTGACTGTAAGTTCTTCAAGTAAGTCTTAGTAAGTGGTAAAAATTTCATTATATTCGGTTCAGTACTTTTTTTTAACAATTCAACAAACGGGGTTTTCAAAGTTTGGGCACTTCTTAAGTTTTTAAAATCAGTGTGCATTATTTTAACTGTAGTATTGGCAACACTGTCCCAATTTTTTTTTCGAAACTTTGACAGTATAAAATCGTTGTGTTAATCTGTTCTCAGTGAAAATTTCAGCCATTTTGATTGAACATTTTAAAAGATAGAGCAGTTTGAATGTCACTATGCCAAAAACCACATCTGCTTATTGTGACATAGTGCTACATATATGGCTATAACTTTTTAAAGGTCAAATCAAATTGAATGAAATTTTGACACAATACATCTACATACATACTTTTTGTAAAGAAAAATTTTCATTGAAATCGGTTCAGTATTTTTGGCTCTACAGTTTCAGGTAAAAAAGGGATATTTTTTAAAGTGTTTGTTTGGCCCAAGTTTCTCAAATGGTAAGTCTCTTGTTTCGACGATATCTCCGCCAACACTTAACCGATTTAAAAAAAAAAAAAAAAGACACGGACACGGACACGTTTAATGCTTCCAGTGAGCTATTTGCTCTTTGAAGGAAGCACGACACTAGACAACGGACTAGCATGCAAACGCCCAGTGGCACAGCCGAAAACTTTTCCTGACAGCTGCGGCGGGAATCGAACCCGCGCTCCTTAGCACGATGCGACTAAAGGCTTGGTGACCTTAGGCGCACGACCATGAAGCCACATGGTAATGAAATAGTCATAGTATTAGCTACACATAATGTATTATTCCTTGTCAAAAAATCAGCCATTTTTGTGCACGCAATCAAAAGTTATACATTATTTTTTGTGTCTCATTTTTTCGAGTCCAGCCTTTAATTTCTTAAGAAATTCTTCCTAGGATTCCTTTAGAGAAGAGATTCTTTATAAAATTCCATCAAGTATTGCTATAGAAGTTCCCGCATGTATTCCTTCAAACATTTCTGAAGTTATTCCTCCAGGAATATTATTAGAATTAGACACTAGTACGACTCCGTGGTCGTACGGCTAGTGTCACCAAGCTCTTAGTCGCATCGAGCTAAGGAACGCGGGTTCGATTTCCGCCGCAGCTATCAGAAAAAGGTTTCGGCTGTACCACTGGTCGTAGCATGCTAGTTTCGTTGTCTGGCACTAGACACTGTGCTTTCTTTAAAGAGCGAAAAATCTCACTGGAAGCATTAAACGTGCCCGTGTCTTTTTTTATTTCCTCTCGGAGCTTTCTTTTTTTAATTTCTCAAGTAAATCTTCTAAGAATGGGTTTCTAAGGGTTTCTTCAGAAATTCCTCCAAAGGGTTCTTCAAAAACGAAATTCATGAAGATTTTTTTTTATGGAGATTCGGAGATTCTTCTAGGAATTCCTTCTAGGGTTTCTCTATAAATTCAGATTTTTCCAGATTCTCACCAATTTATTATTATCTTATTATGTGAATCGTTTCAAAGATTGCCTTAAAACTTCCCACTATTTTTTCAATGACTTTCTGAAGACATCCATAATGATTTTTTTTCTTTCGGAAATTACTTCTGCTAAGGGATTTTTGTGTACTTACCCCATTAAAAGTTGTGTAACAAATTCTGCTAAGGTTGCTTTGAAAAAACCTCCAGGGATCCCTCTGAAATGTACTAAGGGATTTCTTCAAGGATTCCACCAGTACCTTTGCCCAGTGTTGGTAAAAACTCAAATTCTA